>NC_142997.1:4560454-4863484 GCF_061535395.1 Colias eurytheme | reverse complement strand
ACTAACAAAACATTGTACTGTTTGATTTTCGTTAATTTTTATAAAATTCAAGCCTTGTTAAAATATAAATTTAAAATTAGGTAAGTAATTACTGGAAATGTTTCGTCTGTAATTCCCTTAGTAACTATTTAATTAAAACGTCAGTAAGACAACCGTCCCTTGATACCTGTCCTTGTTAACTCTAGATTTTTATGTGAAAATTTTTAAAATACCAACATTTTAAATTAGTAAATGGCAAATTTTAACCTGAAAGTTTTTAGTAACGAACGCAGTACTTCAAGTTCGCTCAACTTATCTCTATTATATTTTCGGAGCACTGATTGGTCTGATTCGAATTTTTTGTGAAATTTTTTATAAGGTGTTTGATTCATTCGTATGGATCGCATAATTGAGAGAACGTACGTTTTTCTCATAACACATTTATCATAAAGGTCATACCAATCTTTTCAATGGTACTCATAAATAATGATAATGATTTAAGATCTCGATTCAATGCTATTCCACAGATTTTTTATTTTACTCCAATATGAGGTTCATTCGGCATTTTCTTTTACTTGTATTTTTGAATGAGAGTGAGCAAATAAGCTAGTGGATTGCCTGGTGGTAAGTCAATTCACCGCCTATAGGCAATTACAAACACATCTAAAAATGTTTTACTGACATTTAAAACAGGAATGAAAACACATAAATACGAGGATGCATTTATTTATTTTTAAGAAATACATACACATTTATTTTCATAAAATTACCTTTCATCTTTTTAGCAGTAAGCATACACATATAAGTATAGACAAATGAGCGGTTTGCTGCAATATCGCAGGTGATATAATCTGTAGCTACACACGAGCTCACGAGTAGCCGCAGGGACTCCCAGGAGCGCAATGAACTGCTAACGTAATTCGCCGCCGAGTTGGTTAACCAATTAGAAACGCTTTCTACCTCATTTTCTATTAAATACGAAGGTGTAATGTTTACTTGTTCTAGAATTATTCAAGATTGCCCACTTTAAATGTTAATGAAATGCATGAAAGCTCTTTTAAAAGCTACTTAAATGGTTACCTACACGTTTTATACCCTCTATAATCTGTAGAATTTATACCTGCATTGTAGGATTGTTTATATAATAACGATATTATAATGTAAAACAAATTTGTGTTAATATTTACTTGAGACGCTGCTGCATCATGTATCTGAGCAATCAAAGACACGACGACGTTCATTACCAACATGTGCCCATTTATTTAAGAATGCTTATGAAGACGCGTAAACATTTCTTTTGCGAAGCGTCTAGAAAGAGCATGAAATTCCCGAGCGTGTGCTCGTTTACCTCATAATTTTTCATTGAGCCTGAGAGTCGGCGGGAAAGCCTCCAATTAAGTTTCTCTTTACCGTTTGCTCCGGGTAAAAGGGAAGAAAAATGAACAACAGTGGAAAAGGACAGTCCCTACATGCGTGCGACGTTGAGATTCATGAGCCTCAAATTTATCCATGCCTTAACAAACCGTTTGTGCGAGCTTGTTGATAGCTGCCTAATATTAAATGAGATCTGCGCGAGTGTTTTATATGAACACATTGTTTTAATTAATTATACGTATTATAATAAACAACCGACTTTAATTGTTTATGCTTTTACATACAAACACATGTGACTCGTACATGAAACATCTTTTCCTTATTCATTTAAAAAGTTTCCTCAAACATAATTTGATGTAATCTGAGCTTAAGGAATGTTTATTAAGGAAAACTCATTATAAAATCACATTGAGCAATGAGAGCGCGTATGTATTAAGTCAGTATATGAGCGAAACATAAATTGTTTCTATTGTGACGCTCTGTGGCTATAAAACATTAAGACGATACACAAAAAAAAATCTACTGCTTGGCGGGCGGAGTCTAATAGCTCGCTATCGCGAACGCGGGTGTGCGCGAAGTCATTCTTGCAAACTCGCCGCGCTGCCGCTGGCCGACTCGGGACAAACATGTATGGAGTCGTCATACAGTTATAACTTATAATATTCTTATACATATATTTAATTGTTGATTTATTGGTTTTATTTTCTTGCTTATAAACAAATAATCTTCTTTTTAACAACTACTTAGACATTATTAATAATTATTATTATTTCGTAATGTTTACTTTATTACAAAATAATACAGGTTATAAATAATTTTTAAAATAACAAAAAATATTGTTTCTCTGAAAAAATGAAATGGTACTCAATAACGCGGACTACTGAATGGATTTAGATAGAATTTGATGCTGACGTAGATATTACGTCATGCCCAGAAATGAAAGGTAATATTTCTGAAAGAAGTTATAAACCCTAATTCTTCTCAGTCAAAGTCAAGAGTGGAAGATATCACTAATACAGTAAAACTGATGCGAAACTTTGGATGTTAATTTGTATATTTTTTTGTTAGTTGTTACTTAATCACGTCAAGACTACATTACCAATTTTGATAAAATATAGCTAATTGCCTGGATTTACACATAGGATACTTTTTATCCGAACTGAACACTTCTGTGGGATAAGACAGGATTCACGATATAATCTAATTACACGCGGGCAAAGCCGCGGTCGGAATGATATTTTTTTAAATAAAAAAATTGTTTAAAAAAAACACAAAATATATTGACGCATGTATTTATTTTTTGCACTCTATTATAATTGTAATTATTCATTACAAATAATCAAAATAAAATAGCCAGAACAAAGTTAGGCCCTGGTAGGGTAGGTAGGCAGGTACAGCAATGTGAGACGAACACTGGCTTATTTATACCAATAATAATGTATTATAAACATTAAATTAAGTTTACTTTCTAACAACAAAAATACATAATATTAGCTAATGTGAAAGCGAATCAACCCACAAAAATGAAATGTGCACACAAATATTCATCCAAATCGGTTCATGTCATTAGGAGGAGTGACTGCAGCGCCATCTTCCGGGCCCAATTGTGTTTCCAGATCACCCAGGAACTCAATTTAATATACTTACACAAAATTTTTCGAAATGAAACTCACATTACTATGTAAATATGAATATAAACCTGTTTTATTACTAAGCAATTTCCCGCACAGGTGTAGTAAGTATAAATGAAATAAATATCAACATCAAATTCTTTATACAACATACTTATCTACCACCTTCTAAGAAATGTAATTCTTGAAATTATTTCGTATTTTTTTTTAAATATAATACTACTCCAATGAGCTCCTGTTCCATATTATGTCCGCCATACTTCCACTAAGTTCTCCATGATTTTTTATTTCTTTGCACTTTGTTGCTTTTTGCTAAAAATGGAATCATGCGATAAAACCAGTAGAGCTTTGATAACATACATTTTTGACTGAATAAAGGTACTTACGAAGGAGTGGATTCACATTGTGAACAATCAGTGGGTTTATTTTCCTTCTGGATTCCGGATTTCTGAACAGATTATTTATGCTATAAATGAAAAAATCTTACACATTCGTTATGTACTTAAAACAGGGGTACATATCAAACATCGTCTATAATACAATTATCATCAAATTTAAAATAAAACCAACTTACTTCATTAATTTGTTCCAATTGTAAGCATTCTTTTTCCTCCAACCTTTATGTTTCTTCTTCTTATTTTCTTTATTGTCCCCATTTGTCTCATTTTGTCTTATCGTGTTGTCACCCTTTTTTACGATTGCGCGAGCGACACAAGTTCCCCGTGTGACGGCCGTAGCGGGAATGACTCGTGCAGCGATCGGGGTAGGAAGGTACAGGGCGGCTCTCGCTATATTGGCTGGTCGCGCGCTAATTTCAAGTATTTCTTGTTTATTTCAAAACCATCGCATATTTCAAAATTCTAACACGGTAGACGTATAGGTTGTATATTTTATAGTTAATATCCAAAAAGTCGTAACTTTGCGTTTGTTATTTTGAAGATGCCAGAGATTAAAAAAAAATAACAATGAGAACTTTGTATTTTTTTTCTATCGAGAAAATATCGTGGAATTATGTTTCTAAAACGGTAGACGTATTGTGTTACTATTGAACTTTCTTGTCAAGAATTTTCATCACGACAACTTTAATAATATAAAAATTACGAAGGTTTGAAAAGGGCCGTAAATGTTAGAAAAATTAATTCATCACCTTAAGTCCCGTACTAAGGCAAGGTGTAAATGAAACATTATTTTATTGGAATTCCTACAATAAATTCACTCACCTACAAACGCCCGTAAAATTTGGTGGGTTGATTGAGTCAGTATTTTTATTGTTTTGGGCCGTGAATCAATGGTGAATGTTTGAGTAATAAAAGCATTTTACGATTGTTTTCACGGGAGATTTTGTGGCCCGTGAAATGCTCTTCCACAGTCATTTTCTTACTAAACGTTCGAGTCTGGTGACACACTTAAAACGCTTTAAGATATATTATTTTAATGGTCCACACTTTTTACACCGCTCTTGAGGCTAAATCATGTGTTCCACTTTCATAATATGCTCGGAAAGCTCTGCTTAATTTGATGGAGAATAATCTTATATATGCGGGTTTATTCACTCATCTATGCAACCATTCCACTCATGTTATATGGAAAAGATTTAATCGTTTTGCATAAAATAATTTAGCTCGCTAAAAATGACCAAAACAGATCTTTTAAATAGTAGTATTTCGACGTTTTCATACGCTCTCATTTTAAATGTAATGAGGATTATTTGATGACCTGGTTGGCGCAGTGATTTTATTAAGCGTAGGTTTGATACCAGTTACTGAATAAATCTGGGATCTTACAGAAATAATATTTGTATTGTGCGTTCATGCATAGACCGGGAGATACTGACACAAAATTTCGAGTCATTTGTAACAGGATGGCGGTTCTACAGGGTTCTTAGTACGCAATGACAAAAAGAAAAACGATGTTGTGAACGCTGGTACCGGCGTCTTAGTCGCGTGGGCGTTAGTCGAACTCGTCGGAAAAATAGTGAAAGTCAAACGATTTGTAACACAAAAATTTTAGAATTTACCGATAGCCCATAAAAAACAAGTAGGCGGTAGTGTCATGCCATACTTTTCCGGTGTGACTTACAGCCCGCCATACCGACGCGAATGTGTTGATTTAAATAAAACAATTATTCAACCATTTGTATCAGGCTAACTTTTGCACAGGTAACCATCGTCGTGCAGCCATTTACGAAAATCGCCATGCCATACTTTTCGCACGATTCCAAATGGTCGCCATACCGCCGAAAATCTGCAAAAATTTTTTATTTCGCCAAACTTTTTGTACCAGTATTGCATTTGGATTTTTGGAGAGTATTTGATAAAATGTGACCATTATTATATTTGCCATACTTCTAGTAGGGGGAAAAAGTGCTGTCATACTTGAAAAATTAATTTAGTATTAATTTATATAAGTGAAGATTTCCAACACCTAGATCTTTGAAATTTTGTATTTATATTCGTTGATCCTCAAACTTACAGGAAAAATAAGTGCCATACTGTTACAAATCGTTTGACTTTCGCTATTTTCCGACGAGTTTGACTAACGCCCACGCGACTAAGACGCCGGTACCAGCGTTCACACCATCGTTTTTCTTTTTGTCATTGCGTACTAAGAACCCTGTAGAACCGTCATCCTGTTACAAATGACTCGAAATTTTGTGTCAGTATCTCCCGGTCTATTCGTAAATCATACAATATTGAAAAAAGTTGTAGATGTTTGTGAAATGTGTCGTAGTCAAAGTCGTAGCACTCGTAGCAAGGGCTGGTTGTAGTGACCGTTGTTTCTGTAGCAGACGTAGCGCATGTAGTCTACGTTGAGAAATGAGTGAAACGTGGTGAGGTTTTTGAACGTCATATCAAGAATATTTTCAAGATAACACTATGTTTATTTGTGCCATTTTTATAATATGATTTAAGTATGGACTGAAGTAGGATATAACGAAATTGTGAAAGAAACATTAACAATGAAATGTTTATTGGAGAAAAATTAACATCATTGAATGATAATCAACAAAGAGAGATTAAATTTATCGCATGGATTCTGATATTATATTAATGTAATTGTGCCTTTATATAAATAAAAATACGATAAAACATTAAAATTGACGACACATTGATTGACGATATGTACACTACGTCAGTAACTTTAAACCAATTAATTAAAATTTACAGCGTCCAGTTAATAAAGAATATTTTAACATTAATAAAACAACCTTTAAAATAATACGATTAAGCGTTGCGTTGCCTCCATAAATCTTTTTGTGATATTTTACCTCACTTAACTGCGTTTCGTGATTGAGTTAATTCGCAGCGAGCGCCTACAGCAGTTGATCATCTGGCCAGGCTAATAATCCCGTTCAAGTTAATTGCTACAAAATCAGCTGCTATTTGTAGCCCACGAATTGTTGGCATCGATGCGTCTGCGATATAATTAAACTGATACTTCATGTATAAATCATTAGCGATGGAACGTGCTATCGTGAATTTGTGGAGTTGCATTCCTTTGACGCGTGTTTGTATTTGGATGTGAATTGATAACTTCGATATTAACTATTCGAAGTATGGACTTAAAATATAATTTACTTTTGTTGTAATTTTATTACGAATTATCAGCATAATCGATCTTACGCTTCCACTAAAAGACTATTTAATAAAATAATAACATATCGTATTCATTATTATTAGGGGCAAAAAGTATTCAGGGATATTACAGGCCAACTACATAATCTTATACATAATAAAGTATTAATAAACGTGTCATTAAAACAAAACATCACAAAATATCAATGTGACCAAAATGTCAATAAAGTTCATAGTTCAATTTATTTGTACTAGTCTCTGATACAGACCCACGCACAATAATTAGTAAGTTTGGTTGACCTTTATGGCAGTAAACTACTATTTACTACTATTTACTTCTATGTACGTGCTAGTTAACAAAACTTAAATATTACTAAAATAAAATATAGGTCTATTTTAAATTGTATAAAAAGCTTATACATATAGAACTAATGTTCTAAAATTAAAATAAAATTAGGCTTCAAATATCTACCATTTATTTATGATTTTATGCAGTGTCATTATAACAATGAAAACGAATATAAAACACCTCTGGTGCTTGAATCCATTAAGCCGTTCACGCAACAGAGCGTGCAAAAGTAATGTACATCCTATATACAAACATACATACACAAAAAGGTGGAGCCGTATGAAGAAGTAAGTATGTATATATACCTACCTACACAATACCCTAAAACTATAGAAGCACTTGAAACTATTCAGGTAGCACTATAACAATAAGAAATATATCGTGATGTGTAGGTAGCGGCGAGCGGTGACCGGTGGCCGGTGTCCAAGGACCGGGGAGATGATAAATCTTCATTTGCCTTGTTCGCACATCCGACCCGCCCCACCCAATTAGTTAACCCGCGCCTGACATTACGCTCCTACGTACTGGCTCGGATTTCCGCTGTGGTCACCTACATCCATTTTCTCTTAGCAAAATTGGACAGGTTGCAAGAAGGGACAGAATTAAAAACGGGGACCTTTTGACAAGTCGTGTATTAACGGCACAATACCTGATTTTACGGTCCTCCGATAATTCAAGATTATGGATCCTTTGAAGTGCCATTCGAGCGCTTTAGTGTTAGAAAAAGGGAAAGAAATTCACGGCGCTCCTTCGCTATATATAATGTATTTAAGATCCGCTACTTTGAGAGCCTTCGACAGCTGAAATAATATTTCATTCAGAATTATTACAGTAATAAGAGAAATATTAAAATCAATGTTTCCAATACTCAGGTTCATTTCAAATTACTAATATTTACTGAAAATAATCCCTCGATTACTTTTGTGTTTTAGTATCATATTACTATGCTTTGTTCATCATTAAATAATATACCTATTATATGTTGAAATAGGTATCATAAATACATAATATATTAATTAATAACGAATGAACATCAATACAAACAAAAACATTGAAATAACATTGTAATAACACAATGAAAAGTTTTGGTAAAACAGGTGCTGCATTTTCCACATTACTTTTTAATTTGGGTAAATTATTTCCTTAATTAAGTTTTAATAAAGTTTGGTTGAAATAATTATAGAAATAACGGTGCATATTGTGAGCTATTAATACGTACCTTGTATACTTTAAAGTTTCAGCAGTAATCGTTGCAATGATTTTTGTTTACAATTATTAAAAGTCCTATACAAAAATTATTACAATCAGTCTTAAAGAAAATGGTGCATTATGTCCACTAACATAAGTTTCGAAATAACATGAAACTATTTTTGAAGTAAATGTATTTCGTCCGTGGCTTACCAGACGCATTCAAGTGTCTATGCCCAGACCAATTCTGAATAGTCTAGGCCTTACATGTCACTATAATTGGATTCGGATAGACCTCTATTCGTCTAAATTAGTTAATTGTACAAGAAACGAAACAAGTACGAGTATATAATTTGTCTGCGACAAAACCTCAATTGGTTTAATAATTTTGAGAGCATTGTTTTTAATAAAAGCTATTTTAGTAAGTGTACCATTCCAATTCAATAAGGCATGTTTGGTATATTGTAGTGAGCATTTTTAGTTCTTGCATATTTTGACCTTACGATTTTGGGCTTACGACTTATTGAGGTAGGTCTGCATCATCATAATAGAAGCACGTCTTATTTTAGAGATCAGACTGGTATCTTAACTGTAGAGTTACCTTAGATGTAAATACAATACATAAGGTTGTGAAATTTGATGTATGAACAGATACTACACATAATAATACATTATTGTCATCTTTGATCAACTAACAAACCATTAAACAAACAGGATAAAAAGAGTAGAAAAATGAATATATGCAATATAAATACATGCAAATGTGCATTCAGACTAATTCTCTACAAATTGGCGTTCGCATTGAAAATAAATCATCTAATTATATATCAATGACCATCACGGCCACGTGAGCTATCGGTTTATTGGTAACTCGCTCAATTATGAAGGACGACTGCGAACGTTGATTAAAGTTTTACATTATACGTTACGCCATGAATAAATAACTGTGAAAACAGTGAATCGGTTGCATGATTTTATTCGTAATTCAGATATAACTTTGGAGGTATTAGATTGGTCTAATTGCGTCGCTACTATTTTTGGCATTGCTTCGATTTTGGCAAATTTTATTTACGTAGAGTCATAAAAATATATATTCATGATAATGAAAAATTTTTACCATTACGTATCCATCTATAATGTGTATAAATTATTAAATAAATTTATTTATAACATTTTATTGCACAAACAAAATTAAGACAAAAATAACATTAAAATACAAAAGGAAGGCATAGTTTGTACAAGAGGCGGCCTTATTGCTAAGCAGCAATCTCTACCAGGCAACCTGATGGGAAAGGAAATGTATGATCTTAATGGGATAGTGCAAAAAGAAGAGAAAAAAAAATAATGATAATAATTATACCTAATAAATAAATAAAATTATTTAAGTATCAAATATACCTACTATATACATAAATGCAAACATAATAATAAAAATAAATAAAATACACATAACTATACATACATATGATATATAATAAACATATACATACATATTATATAAATAGAATACATAAACATACATATACTAATTATACTATAGCACAAAGGCAATAAATTTATAAAAAACAATATTTATAAATTCCCAAGGACATAAATAAAATGACTATTAAAACGAAAATATCTAACAAAGCAAAATAATAAAAGTCTAGGTCAATTACAATAAAATTTAATCGCACCTCGAAATATAATTACTTTGTACGCGCAATTTCAGCAATAAAAATAGTTGTTATATGTTCCCAAATGCGGTCATTAAGATTACAAGTCTGTTTTACTGTTATGTTACTTGAGCTACGTCGATAATTTATTATATCGTTACGTTCAGCCGATTTGTAGTTTATCGAGTTTCGCCGCTTCAAAGGCGAATAAAGGTTAGCTTGAAAAAGAACTCGAATTTTCGACCGAATACGTCGTGTTTAGTTCCGAAATTGCATTGGATGAATGCCAATGTAATAATTGGGTACCATAAATACGTGCCAACTCATGAAGCCTATTCTTTTTTCTAGCTGTAATGAGAACACAGGATGAATACGTGGCGTGCGTGCGGTTGACATGTCTTGGTTCGGCGTGTATAGGTATATTAAGAAGAGCTGGAACGTCAACACATTTACACATTGCACATGTTAGGCCGGGAGATACTGACACAAAATTTCGGGCCATTTGTAACAGGATGGCGGTCTAGAGGGGTCTTAGTACGCAATGACAAAAAGAAAAATGATGGTCAGAACGCTGGTACCGGCGGACTAGTCGCGTGGGCGTTAGTCACACTCGTCGGATAAATAGCGAAAGTCCAACGATTTGTAACACAAAAATTTTAGAATTTACCGATAGCCCTTAAAAAAGATGTAGGCGGTAGTGTCATGCCATACAGTTACGATGTGACTTACAGTCCGCCATACCGACGTGAATGCGTTGATTTAAAAAAAACAATTCAACCATTTGTACCGGGCTCACTTTTGCACAGGTAACCATCGTCGTGCAGCCATTTACTAAAATCGCCATGCCATACTTTTCGGACGATTCCAAATGGTCGCCATACCGCGCGCTATTTATCCGACGAGTTCGACTAACGCCCACGCGACTAGTCCGCCGGTACCAGCGTTCTGAGTTCTGACCATCATTTTTCTTTTAGTCATTGCATAATAAGACCTCTGTAGAACCGCCATTCTGTTACAAATGACTCGAAATTTTGTGTCAGTATCTCCCGGCCTATGTATGTGTCATATTTTGCAATTGTTTATAAATACAGGGTGATGTAATTGGTGTAGTACGAATATCTAAAAATCTATGAAGAATTTTGTGATACAGTAAATGGAAGAATATTATAGACTATTTTACAGTATTTAATAAAATCATTTAATTTTTTGTTCATTTTCATTAGAAATGTCAATTTTTCTCACCAAGGTGGAAATTTGGATGATAAGGATCTTGTTAGAAAAATATAAATTTTGACTAAAATCGGCATTTTTTTTTTTCAAAAATCAAATAACTAATTAATAATCAGAGTTATCACATTATTAAAAAAAAATAAGCCAAACTATACACAATTTTTACCTACTTGATGCAATCCTCAAAGATCATGGACATAGTGTATTGCGCCTTCCACCATACCATCCAGAACTCAACCCAATAGAGTTACTATGGGGCATAATTAAAGGGAAAGTAGCATCACAAAATGTGAACTTTAACTTGAAAACTGTGTAAGAATTATTTAGAAAGGAAGCAAATGCTATTAGTCTGGATATGTTTAGTGACGTTTGGAGAAAGACGCGAGAACATGAGGAAAAATATATTCAATTAGAACCAAAAGTAGATAATTACACTGACTCATTTATAATAACATTAAGAAATTCCGACAACGAAACATCGAGTTCTTCGAGCGATGAAAGTTACAGTGAAGTAGAAGATTACGATTATGATTAAATAGATTCTTCTTCTTCTCTATAGATACTGCTTTCTGAATTGGTGGTAAATGTTAAAACTGTTAAACTGTTATGACGATTCAAAAGTGCTTCTAGAAGAAGTCTAATTGTATAAATGTTTGAGTTTGAGTTTAAAACCAATAGTGTGAAAATTATACAATAAACATGTAACACATATTTGTTAGCGCGTATTGGTATGTATTACGTACTTACTACAAATATAATATTTCTTAGATATCTTTACTCGACCAAAGTCAGGAATTTAATTATTATTTGATAATTGAATTATTATTAATACTTTTATCCAATTGATTATTATTAGAATAAATAATTAACTTCATCAATTGATTTACTTTTAAATTATAATTTTACAGGTAAATTATGAGAGCTTTCATAAGTAATTATATTTGCATATACATATCTACAACGCACCCATTTTACAATTCAAGTCTAAAATGAAACTAGAGTCGCATTTATTTTTGAACATACTGTAAGTGAAATTGCATAAGTGTGAGTACTGTGAACATGCCAGCTTTCCCTAATTGACCGATACGGCGTACGCTAACAAGCACACATCGTCATTATCACAACTCTTTTAACTTTTAATTAGAGAACTATTCCTGTCCTGTGTAATTTCACTACTTGTTTAGTACCTCAAACATCAAAATATTGTGGAAAATGGATGACGGAAAACCAAAAGTTATGAGTGAAAGAACAGTCTACATGGCTGTAATTTGATTATTCGAATCAGGGTTCAAGCTTATTTTAATAAGATTATAATATCAATCTAAGCAAATCTATCCGAATAACCCTGCAAGAATTGGGTTTGGCTAGCCAACATCAAATCCAGATCTCGATTACACAGACTCACTTTCCACCAGTACAAGTACCAATAAGCGAGAAATAAAATAATTATTCATTAATCTGTACTCTGGCCTCATAAATAAATACATTTAACACCATACCATTTTATAATTAAACATAATTAATTAATGTTCGTACAATCCGCTCAAGCCACGGGCCGTACCGAATATGTATCCTATAATTAAACTATACCACAGTAGAACATAGCAAACATTAATTTAAGTAAATATCAGGATACAATATTTTACTCATTTCAGCAGCAAACAGCGAGTCGGTATCTCATACAATCTATTAAATCAACATCAGAAACCACAATCGTACATTGATATCAATCAGATTATCGCAACTGGCGTGGATATAATCCACTTTGTAATTACAACAAATACATTTTATTAAAGCTTTTGTTACTGCGAAGTTATAATGTAAATCGGTGATTGAATTAGCGAATGTATTTGTGAGTAATGAATGTACATTTGTATGGAGCTTTTTGTTAATGAAAAACTTTATTTTACACAAACGATGAAAACATAAATCAGCAATGACACTAATATTTAAAATAATTGTTGCTTATCTAGCAAAGAAGCAGTTTCATATCAATTTCATGACACCATAGCATCCAACCTCCTTTTCAATTAAGTTTTAACAAAACATGTTTACAGAAAATTGTAAAAGAATGTCTTAAATAAAATCGTACTGAGCAGCAATAACAATAAAGCTTCTTCTATAATTTCACAAATAGGAGATCACTGTCATAGTGGACAGTTTCTGAAAATTATTTATTTCTAAAGAAATCTGTCTTGTGATTTAACACAGTTCTATTTTTATTTATATACGAAGTTAGGTACCTACCTACGAAAGGCACAGCTTACATACCTATGTAAGCTGTGCCTTCGTTCACTGAAAAGTGAATAGCAACCATAAAGGAAATGAAATATATACTAAATGCGGTGTCATCCTAAACAACAATATAAATCACTTTACCGTGTATGCCACGAACCAACAATGTGAAATTGCGTTAGTTAGCCATGCGTGTTAAAGATTAAGCTCCAGCTACCCCAAGTCGTAGAATAGTAGTTGAACTAAACTCAAGTTCGAGATTATTAAGTGCACATAAATTGGTCCCTGGGTAGTCTGGAATTTGCTTAATCATAATCAACTCCAGCACATAACTCAGAATTTATATTATTACCCTCACTCGAAACTATACGTTCCCATACGGAACAACACCAAGTTATAAGGTGAGTTGCGAAAGTAATTTAGTACATTAGGGTCACGAATAACATTCCTATGAAGCTTACCTTAGTCTTCGTCCAGGTCAAAGGGGCTCGGAACCCTAAAAAGGGTTGTATCGATCGTTAATGACTTCCATTTCTATGCTAATGAGATTTGCCTATTGAATGAGGTCGCCTCGAACCAACAGCAACTACTGCAAATTTATTTTCTCCGTCTGCGCGTTTTGTTTTTCTATGATGAATGCTAGCATTTATGATTTATTTTAATTATGCTTGAAAACTAGCTGCTTTATTCCACGTCCTATCATACTTTGAATGGGCCAATACTGAAGTATGGATTAAAAATTATGAAAGTTTTTTTTTTAAAGATTTAAATGTATAAATTGTATTAATATACATTATATAATAGAATTCACATTTAGAATCGTAGAAATCAATAACAAAAATAAGAAATAAAGATTTTATAACATAAAAAGAAAATACTAAAAAACCTATAAATTTGCTGAATGATATAACAAATTATGCGTTTTTATACGTTTTTGCGCATCAGACGCATTGAAAAAGACCTCGTGCAAAAGCCCTTAAAGCTTTCATCAAAATATATTAGAGCTCTCCTTATTGTAAGCTCCCGTAGCATTTTTTCTTAATTTACCAACATGTTTTTATACGAACATGTCTTTTGAATTTATGAAAAAATCAGGGGCGTGTTCAATAGTGCTTGTTTTCATCAAGAATAAGTCAGTCTTTGCTTTCAAGTGTACTTTGAAGTGTAATATAAAGCGACTTAGTAACATATACGAGTGTATGATAGATTTGTAAAAAGGCCTCCTTTCATGCTTTCGTGGGTCTTAGAGATCCTTGGCAACATTTATTTCCGTTTTTTGTATGATAAATCCAGTGTTTTTTTGGAATAATCAATAGGTAATATATTTAAATATCAATAATGAAAAGGTGATTTAATAAATGTGGATATAACAAAATTGTAATTTGATGGAATGTCAGTTTTTACGATTAAATAAATTAAAATTAGAATTGTTAAACAAAGTCAAACAGTATCATATTACTCCATGTACCTATTTCTCTTTGATCTTTGAAAATATGTGTGGTTTAAATAATGTTTCTCTTAAGATATTTCATGCTACAAAGATTAAGGATATCCTTGTACATTAGATCAAAAACAAATTTGTCATACAAAGCATATATAAAGAAAAACCGATCAAGTACGAGTCGGACTCGTGTACCGAAGGTTCCGCACAAACCTATGTATAATTATAAAATGTAACGAAATATTTATGCTTTTCAAGATTCTGAGTTCACAGGCACCCTGTAGGTTTTGATTCCTTTGCGAGTATCGAATATTTTCAGAAAAAGTGGCTGCTGCTTTAAAAATGTGATACTTTCACAGCTTCAAGGTAAACTTTTAATATGAATGTCTTTTATATGAATTTCAGCATGGTACCTACCTCTACGCGTTCCTGTGAAAAAAGACAGACGACGGAAAACGTTCGTCGTGTTTCGGAACCCGAAAAAGCCAAGGAGTAATTTTTTGAGTTTAACGTAGGTACAGAAAAAATACGTTATTTTCAGAAAAAAAGAAATTATAATCAAATAATATTCGTAGGCACTTACGTAGCTAGATCGTTGAGGATATTGAATTTCGAAGAATAAACATAATATATATGAATTTCGTTAATAAAAGTTTATAGCAAACAACGTATTGTGTGCTAATGGTCTGCTGGCGTGTATGGAATTCAGCGAATAATTGACACCAAGTAGTTTCGATGAATCGGACGATACAATGACATGGTTATTGGTTAGTTATTTTATCAATAAAAATAAATATTTAGATATTTACATTATGAGTTTTATTTTATTTTATTAATTATACATATATCAAATTTCCAACTACGCAGATTAGGTATTTTTTGTGCTTGTATTTGCGATTGAGTAACAATTTAAGGCAGATTTACTTATATATATTATATCTAATATACAGTACTTCAGAATTATTTAGTCTAATTTTCCAACACATTTTTATACTATACCATTAAGTAAAATTACATTATACAAGTACGCTATTTTCTACAAAATATCACTGCTTGACCCTTATCGTTAAATATTTAAAACTCTTAGCACTTCACAACATACAGCATCTCAAACGTATACACAGCTATAAACGTCCAGAACGTTCTAAAGTTCTACACGAAAAGCACGTACTCGGCGACAGAAGACAGTAACATCCCTTATGGCTCTGCCAGATAGAACGTGTACATAGGGCGCATAAAAGCGCTAACCTGACGCCGCGCTATGTCAGATTACTAAATATTACGTAAGGGATAAATCACTACATACAAAAATTTCCTGACCTACCGTTCTAATCACCTACATTTTTCAAGGTGTGTGAAAATGAACCTTCTATGACGTCTAATGGTTGTATACTATGCGGTAGAACATCAAACAGAGTGCCAACGCTTTTACGCGCTCTAAAAACGCGTACTATCTAACAAAGCCCTTATTCCCATCCGGATATTATACGCTGACCGATGTAGCGCATAACATTGACACTGACTAATAGATCAGACGTGTCCTTGCGATAATTATAGTCGTGTTCCCGTATATCACTCGGCTTTGTGATGATCTTGACCATATAACATCGTAATGACCTGTGATTTTACTGCATGTACAACTTTGTAGTATACGTGAACAAAGTGAAGATACTATCAAAGAAGTACTTGTTAATACTTGAAGAAATGTTCCATGAATTGCATTTGAGCGTTTTCTCTTCATTCAAGCTTTTTTTCTATAAACGGAAATTTGTGTTCATTTTATGCAATGCAATATCACAGTTTTTTTTTAAATAAGTACATAATATAAACCACATTTAGATACGAACGATCTCAAAACGTAAAAAATACAATAACATCAATATAATATTTCAATACATGCGAAAGATCGAAAAGTTTAGCTTCCAGTCCTTAAGCATTAAACATGTTCCATTGTATTTACGAAGGTCGAGTGTTTTCTCAGAGAACCGTTTGATACTATTGTATGTTTGGCTCACCGATTATACCCATGTCAACATTTTATCATAAATTCCGACAGAATTATTTATAACTGGCTTCTGTCGGGGTTATAACCGCTTTACAAGATCTTCGGGTGTATGAATTTCCCAAATATCACTGATAAAATCTTACCATTAAACCGGTCATGGGATTATTTTTGAAATGGGTAGTGTGACCGATTTGTGTGTATTTTATATTGATATGTTGATATTTATTTTAGTTTGAAGAATACAATTTTATTTTTAAGCTGTTTCAGTCACAAAAAAGCTGCAACTATACAATTTATTGGATATTTAATAATTTGGATATACTAGATATGTACTCATTTTTAAATCCTTTGAAAAATACAGTTTCTAGTGTCGAGATTAATCCGTTTTCTAAATATTTATTTTACTCCCAATATGTAACAAAAATGTCACTCTCAAAAAATCTGTATTCCTATCAACTCTCTATAGTCATTACTAATCCCAAAAGCGCTCATTCATGTCAGTAAAAATAAGAGGTCGTTAAGGTGACGTGGAGACATGGCGATACACACTTCATATCCGGAGGAAGTAGGCTAGCTAAATGATGGAGCATTTTCCACTTCCTGTATCCATGTGGTGTAGCAGTGTAGCGACAATGTTTGGCGATGATTCATGCCTTCCTGCTCGTCTTGCCGAGACGTTGAAAGTCTCCAGATTAATGTTCTTGTCCTGGAACAAGGGATTAGGTAACAGTGTAGAGCACGATTATGTTGAGGTCTAGAATTTATAAATAATAAAGGTAAGGTAGAAATCTAGAGGATTCAGACGAATCTTATAGAATATTTTTATTATCTATAATAATGGGATGGTTGATTCAGAACTTCATTGAGAAAAAACACGCAATAAATAAATAAAATCATTTATTTCTTTCCACAAATAGTATCTAACATGTACAATATTTTTGAGTTACATTTACAGGCTTTTAGTGTGGTAAGCTGGTACCTATGCTACCATTATTAAACCTGTTATATAGGTCACTGCAACATAAAATATCATAAGAGTATTATTATCTTTATTTTTCCTTTTCAATTAAACAAAGTCTTCAGGAAATAAATAAATTATACATTTTTGGCCAAAACTATGGTGTAAAATATAGCCTTCGGTTTTCATTTCGTATTTATAGCATATGCCTACTTGTACGGCACTTTATGCTTTTGTGGTTGAGGCTTACAATTTGCCGAAGGGTATCCTCGACCCTTCATGTAGGTTCTTATAAGAGAAAACCATGGGCTGACTTATGGTTTTGACTGTGTAGGACATTAAATAGAAACAAAAGGATAATAAAATAACAAGTAATATAATAAAACAACGATATAGCGAAATGAAATGTTTATTATAATTCTTGGGAATAGAAAACTCTATTCTCTGTAATCTGTTGAGACTATAAACATTAGTCTAGAATATGCCTTACTATTCATAACTTAAACAAGATTACCCTGAAACTATTATAATAATAAATATACACGTTCGCTTCGTTTATTTTCTAAGCGTTTGAAGTGACGAGCTCGATTATCATTCACATTTAGTTCAAAATGTTCGCAAACTATGTTTATAATCACAAAACCACCTTTGATGTTAAATTACTTTATCGTGTTGAATACGTTCACTTGTATCAATAGAACACTGTAGAGTGGAATGTAAGATAATGCGAAGCAATATGCATGCAATAAAACTAGAATACCGTCTTTAATTGCACCACAAATCGAATAGTTCCGCACAATAGCGCAGAGGTATTCGCAGAAGTTGTATTATATGGCCATCGCATGCCCACACTAGTTTCATACTCAATAATCACAGCACATACCTCTTAATTGTCGCTAGACTATTGGGCTGCTTGTACCTAAACTGCTCTATTGAAAACTACGCTTACATATTGTAAACTGGCACCGAGCCAGCAGATTATCCCTGCCTCCGTTGCAATATTTGTGTCTCACGTAGCCAGTACTATTCAGGCGATCGAAAAACTTTTCTAATATTCCTCTGGCTCTTTATGCAGATTCGCTTCTGATCAACAAGAATGCGCATCAATTTAATTGTTTTGAGGGCACGTAACTGACGAATGAAACTTTTGTGATGTTTCTATTATTTCAGTTTTATATTGAAAACGGTGTGTTATGGTCACCAAATTACTGAATTGTAAGTAATTTATTGCTTTGGACGACTATTATGTTGTGGTTTTATTGTGATAATGATAGCAAATCAATGTGATTGTTCCCTTTGGTTGTGAGCCCGTAATTTGTAATACAAGTTTATAATACTATAATGATTGACAAGGTTTATCTATTTATTTCTAATAATCTCGATCTACCCTTAATAAATCTGTTACAAGGCATATCTATTGTAACATCAATCGAGAGGATTCAGAGATCAATACTGATAGGTACTGAATGGATCCGTTAATTATTTATCCTTTAACAAACTACCACTAATTTGCAAGAGCTGAGGTAACGTCTGACCGTTTGACAGACAAAAGGCACGTTAAACTCTAGCCAATTACCACTGGTATTCACCGATAAGCCCAGTTGGAGGTCTTAAAGGGGACTTGAATAGACAATTAATCTAACTCGCTTCAATAAATCAAGATGCAAACAATATAGGAGCGAGACTATTATCACAAAGGCTATTGAATCGTTTTTAACGGTACGACAGTGTGTAAGATTAACAGACTTTAAACAATCGTATACAGTAACAGTAAGTAAGGTTTACTTCCAATAACCATGAATAATTGGGCGTTATGTTACTAATTGTAGAAACTTAACTTGCGTTTGAAATTTGAAAAGAAAGTAAAATGAGACTAAAAATTAATTATGAGCTGAACCTGTAATAATACTATATTAATTGCCTAAATGCCTGTCTAGAATGTAGTTATCGTCTGAAATAATAACTAGTTAATTATCTCACCTGTTTCGATCTTTTTATAGCTATTTTTTCTCGTGCTCTCACGCGCACAATTACATTTCAGAATATTTCAAAAACCACATTAAACTTAATTAATCATATCCAACACTTAATAATAAACATTTCGCAGAGACGCAAGGACAGCTAAATAATATATTTGCGCCACCATGCGTTTAACATTCAGTAGGATGCACTATAGGTGTTACGGCAGTTACAGTGCACAACAACTTCGTAATCAAACAACTAACTGAGAGCAAAGTTGTGATTTTGTTCCCGTATGAGAGCTCCTTGCACACGCCTTGAATCACGATCACGGGAGGCTCTTGTTAGCAATGTATGACTTTTGTTTCAGCCAGTTCGTACTTTAAGACGTGTTTTCAAACGCAAATCTGTGTCTGTAATAATTGAGTCAGAATATAAATAATTGTCGCAGACAAGTATGAGTCCTATAAGGTATCACAGATAATAATTGCAGCTAGTGTAATTAAAAACCTTACTCATCTCTTCAGAGTTACAGTGTACACTACTCTACTATGTTAATCTCTAGTAATCATATTAAAATTGGTTAAAAGACGCATTCAATGCAGTTAAATGATGAATATTATCGAACTACGAATAAGGAACAACGAAAAACTAACAACGAACAACGAACAATGTGAATGTGAATGTGAATGTGAATGTGCTTGTGAACATACACAAACACAAACACGAACACGAACACGAACACAAACACAAACACAAACACAAACACGAACAACGAACATCAAACAACGAACAACGAACAACGAACAACGAACAACGAACAACGAACAACGAACAACGAACAACGAACAACGAACAACGAACAACGAACAACGAACAACGAACAACGAACAACGAACAACGAACAACGAACAACGAACAACGAACAACGAACAACGAACAACGAACAACGAACAACGAACAACGAACAACGAACAACGAACAACGAACAACGAACAACGAACAACGAACAACGAACAACGAACAACGAACAACGAACAACGAACAACGAACAACGAACAACGAACAACGAACAACGAACAACGAACAACGAACAACGAACAACGAACAACGAACACCGAACAACGAACAACGAACAACGAACAACGAACAACGAACAACGAACAACGAACAACGAACAACGAACAACGAACAACGAACAATGTGAATGTGAACATACACAAACACGAACACGAACACGAACACGAACACAAACTCGAATTTTAATTCGAACACAAACACAAACACAAACACAAACACAAACACGAACAACGAACATCGAACAACGAACAACGAACAACGAACAACGAACAACGAACAACGAACAACGGACAATGTGAATGTGAATGTGAACATAAACAAACACGAACACGAACACGAACACAAACACAAACACGAACAACGAACATCGAACAACGAACAACGAACAACGAACAACGAACAACGAACAACGAACAACGAACAACGAACAACGAACAACGAACAACGAACAACGAACAACGAACAACGAACAACGAACAACGAACAATGTGAATGTGAACATACACAAACACGAACACGAACACGAACACGAACACAAACTCGAATTTTAATTCGAACACAAACACAAACACAAACACAAACACGAACAACGAACATCGAACAACGAACAACGAACAATGTGAATGTGAATGTGAATGTGAATGTGCTTGTGAACATACACAAAGACAAACACAAACACGAACACGAACACAAACACAAACACAAACACGAACACGAACAACGAACATCAAACAACGAACAACGAACAACGAACAACGATCAACGAACAACGAACAACGAACAACGAACAACGGACAACGAACAACGAACAACGAACAACGAACAACGAACAACGGACAATGTGAATGCGAATGTGAATGTGAATGTGAATGTGAATGTGAATGTGAACATAAACAAACACGAACACGAACACGAACACAAACACAAACACGAACAACGAACATCGAACAACGAACAACGAACAACGAACAACGAACAACGAACAACGAACAACGAACAACGAACAGCGAACAGCGAACAGCGAACAGCGAACAGCGAACAGCGAACAGCGAACAGCGAACAGCGAACAGCGAACAGCGAACAGCGAACAGCGAACAGCGAACAGCGAACAGCGAACAGCGAACAGCGAACAGCGAACAGCGAACAGCGAACAGCGAACAGCGAACAGCGAACAGCGAACAGCGAACAGCGAACAGCGAACAGCGAACAGCGAACAGCGAACAGCGAATATCGAACAACGAACAACGAACAACGAACAACGAACAACGAACAACGAACAACGAACAACGAACAACGAACAACGAACAACGAACAACGAACAACGAACAACGAACAACGAACAACGAACAACGAACAACGAACAACGAACAACGAACATCGAACAACGAACAACGAACAACGAACAACGAACACGAACAGCGAACAGCGAACAGCGAACAGCGAACAGCGAACAACGAACAACGAACAACGAACAACGAACAACGAACAACGAACAACGAACAACGAACAACGAACAACGAACAACGAACAACGAACATCGAACATCGAACAACGAACAACGAACAACGAACAACGAACAACGAACACGAACAGCGAACAGCGAACAGCGAACAGCGAACAGCGAACAGCGAACAGCGAACAGCGAACAGCGAACAGCGAACAGCGAACAGCGAACAGCGAACAGCGAACAGCGAACAGCGAACAGCGAACAGCGAACAGCGAACAGCGAACAGCGAACAGCGAACAGCGAACAGCGAACAGAGAACAGCGAACAGCGAACAGCGAACAGCGAACAGCGAACAGCGAACAGCGAACAGCGAACAGCGAACAGCGAACAGCGAACAGCGAACAGCGAACAGCGAACAGCGAACAGCGAACAGCGAACAGCGAACAGCGAACAGCGAACAGCGAACAGCGAACAGCGAACAACGAACAACGAACAACGAACCACGAACAACGAACAACGAACAACGAACAACGAACAACGTACAACGAACAATGTGAATGTGAATGTGAACATACACAAACACGAACACGAACACGTAAACGTAGCTTTAATCGTAATATTATCATTGTTAATTTCTTCAATTCAGGCATGGTACATTTTGCACCGCAGAAATATCATCTGCCAACCTATCATCTAACTCAAATTTGAATATTATATGACACCTATTAAGTATGAAGAATTTCAAATTTAGGCTGGAGTTACTGCAGTGGAAATGGTTATGCCGACATTAATTTTAAGGTAATAATGTAAGGTTAGTCACTGCGGCATGAATGGCCCAGCTCGCGCTGAGAAGTGTTGACCTCATGTAAAAATATGTGTCGATACACTAACATGCAATCTTATATATAAAAATGAATCGCAAAATGTGTTGTTAAGCGCATAACTCGAGAACGGCTGAAACGATTTCGATAATTCTTTTTTTATTATATTCCTTGAAGTACGAGGATGGTTCTTATGTAGAGAAAACATAAACATGTACCACGGGCGAAGCCGGGGCGGACCGCTAGTTATTTCATAAATACAACCATGATGGTATTATTGTAATATTAGTAATCATTACAATGTTTCATACTCAGACTTATAGTTTTCCAATAATTGTATCCCTACTGAATTCCTTGCATAGTTCGCATTGAGTAAATTTTGCATATTTATGTAATTTTGGACATGCAACAGTTATTAACTGGACCTCATAACCGCCAAAATGCCTAAACAAGTGTTCAGGCATTTTTGCGGTAGAGTAAGTACTCTATCAGTATGAACCGGAATTCTCTACACAAATCACACTCCAGCTAAGTATTCTCATGGACCAAATGCATTCAAGCATATTGTACGCAACAGATCGATACAAACAATCGAAACTGAAAGCTGAACAAGTCTAAGGCTGGGGATATACGTCAGATTTTTTCATCCGATGATCTGAACCGATTGCCCGATCAAACTATACAGACCGCACCTTCAGACATTAGGACTGGTATTAAAATCGTAAACGCCCTGGCGTTGTTTTCGACTTGGAGGTCTGATCCAACGCTATCGGATCGGACGATAACAAATATTCAATCGGTATGGTACGAATATCTTTAAACAGTCTGATCAGACCATAGTATCAGACTATAGCATAAAAAAAATCTGACGTATACTCCCAGCCTAAAGCTTCACGTCATCGTGTTGACAAGCGCCATGTGCCGTACAAGTCTGATATTAGCCGAAATGTAAATCCGTGCTGACAAGCGTGGATCAACCCTTATCCGTTTTCTGACTTATACGTTTTGCTGATGCATTCAAGGAAACCGTCTTTGTTTTGTTTTTGCAAGTATATATTGTAAGGAATCGGGTAAATTGCGTATGAGGCGTAAATATTGAATATTCATATTATAATGTACGTATATAATATGGTTACACCATTTAAGCTCTTAAAACTGATCTGTAGATGTAAATGTCATGATTCTACATTGGATTTATATTTTGTCCGCTTATCAATATCTTCAAACATACATAAAAACCTTCACTCAGATGTAAAATCTTATTATCTTCACAACAGCATGCATGCAATTGGGCTTTTAAATATTTCTTTAAAAAAAATCATTTATAATATTCTATCAGCCAATAGGTTCTATATATAATAGGCAAAACACACAAATTTCATCTTCATGTGTCTGTTAGCAAATAACTTGAACACAAAACACACTAACTAGACAACGTATCTCGCATCGAGATTCAACAGAGATTGCGCCATAAAATATATATTGATGCAGTGGTCATTGTTGTGGATTTATAAAGTAAACATCTCAAGAGCTGCCTTACACGGAGGGAGTGTACGTGACTCCTATACGATACAGTCGCTATTCAGTTCAAGCAAAAATACGACACCTCTATACTTATGTGGATATAATTTAGTGCATTGTTAACATTCTGGTGTGTACTATCGTGTATTGAATTAGCTGTATTGTTTATTGGCTTTGATGTTTTGATGAAATATATTAGAATTTAAGTACCTAAATATTTGTAATGAAATAGCTATGGAAAGACAGTGACAGTATTCTTTAGTTTTATATGTGCAGACCCATTCTTCCCATTCCTTTGTACAGGTAATCCAAGCTTTCATCTCTGTTGAAAATGTTTACAACCTTACATGGTAAAGCTGATCAACCACTAAGTCGCAAAGTAATTTGGTCAGTGTAACAGTTGTGAGTATTTGCACCTCGCTCCACAATACAACGTGTAGGTAACTTAAGTTTTATTTTCAATCGATACACTTTTTTTTATGAATTATGTATGAAATACAAATTGCCTTCCTTATTTGTATAGAATAACAAAATAATATGTAAATTACTGAAGTGTATCGAGATTATGGGTAGCAAATAGAAGCGGAGCGTGGCCACAATCGTGTACTTCCGACATTGATCTATTGAATCATTTCACACAATTGTGCCGGGATGATCTCGCAGTGGTCGCTCGTTTGTTAGGATTGTCTGGCGCCTCGCAGAACGTTCCAGAACCACGTGTAATGCCATTGTTCTATTAGTTTGCACCATGTGTTGCAATGCAGGCTTTCAGTGCTGAGAAAGATTAATGTGTACCATTGTTTTGTTCGTTTTAAAAGCGCAAACAAAACGCATTCATTACAAATATTAATTCAACGTTTTTTCTCGAATCGCGAGCTGTAATTTAAATAGTTTCCCGTTGGAATTTATAAATAATGTATCGCTCGATTGCGTTACATGAATTCGTAACACGCTTTTATTTCATCATTTTTACTTTTACACTGATAAATATTTAATGCGTACTATTCAAAACGCTGAAGCATCGGTGGAAAATCTAAAAATTTCCAGCTTCGTACCAAATTAACCGAGTCGACCTTTCGGAAAGCGAATTTAAATTTTTCAGTGGACATAGTAAAAATGTTCGTGAAACAGCTAACCTCTTTGCGGGAGCGCAGGACATTCCCGTTTATTGGTACAATGAAATTAGCATAGTAATGAAAAATATTGGCCGGTTGCGCCAGCCCTGTTCCCTCCGTGTCCGCACTCAATTTGCGAGTTGTTCGAATACGACAAATATTGCCTACTTTAGCTATATTTATACTGATAAATAAGTCGCTTCTGTTAAGGATTCCATATTTTTGTTCAAGATAGGCTCATCGAATGTTGTGGCATCTGTTTATTAATATAAAAAGAAATGTTTTTCATGTTATAAAATAAAAATTAGTTTCTGACAAGCTTGTTTGCACTTTATTGAGATGATTTTGGTACATTATTTTTTGTAAAACTTACTGCGTGTAAGACAGTATTAAAAATTATTTTTAATAGCTCGACACCGTAATGCACACCGTAGATAAAACTGATGTTAACATGATTAAAATACACTCTTAAAGCGTAAAATGTTTAACGAAATTAAAAAAAGATATCTGAAGGCGATATTAAATTTAACATTCTCATCGTGTATGCAAAATGTACGGTTTGGAGCGTTTTACCGATAATAATATGTATTCGCGCGTCGTGGAAGTAAAAAATTGTCACGTTCTTAAGCGAAGCCACGCATAAGCTGAGATTTGTTTAATGAACGAGTTTCATAAAAGCTATTTTGTATTGTAAACAAGAAATTCATTAGCCGGTACCCTTGTACGTGACTCGGTGATAAAATGGGAAGATGCTGTTTATGAGATTGCCGAGGCCGTAAATTATCAAACAAATTTTCCTATTTTAACACCTTTGCTGGATTTAAATGATTTCTACTAAGATTAGCGCAACAACACACTTTGTAAAAGGACACACGTAAATAAGAATACGTATTTCGAACATATAATTCACTATGAAAGCATTTTATGACTTCCTAACAAATGACTTTTGACTGTAACGATGTACCTTCTTACCTTTGACGATATTGGTCTTCGATTGAATTGATATTACATTCATGGCAAATCAAGCATGAATCATCAATATGTAACAACAAATTTCTCCTTTATTGATCATGGAATGCTTTGTGAATATACTTAATATTAAAGTTGTATATTGCCGATAAATAACTAGACGAAACAACTATAACGAATATCATGTAAAGCGCTTCTAGACCAGAAAATAATAAAAATACAATTTTCTAAAGAATAAAAAAAGACGTGTGGCACTCGAGGACTGCCGCGGTAAAGCTATTGCATAGCATGCCTTCAAGCCACACCTCCGTGCCCGTCGGAGTGGGGAGCGTGAGGTTTTTTCGTTACGGAATTTCTGGATTCGGTCCCCGCGCTCAAGGCCCGCGATAGAAGCTATGCAATAGCTTAAAAATATTTTTTTCATTCATAAGATCAAGACGTTCATAGCCAACCTATTTTTAATTACTGTTTTTCTTGCACAAATTAAATTTATAGCGAACAGAGTTGTGTCGCAGGGACCACGAAAAGATAAACATCGGGCCAGGCGAGAGCAATTAAAACTTTAACTTAACTTGTTAGCTAGATTCTAGAGGCCAAATAAGTGCAACGGGATACCTACTGGAACAATTAATTGTTAGGGACAATCGATGAGCTCAGCTGTTTGCGATATGGTGGTATAATTACATGCTAGATACCGTCCAAGCTTAAAATTGACGTTCATTGCTAGTTTAATGCGTATTTATAGAAAGAAACGACTATAGTAAAATTTAAGCTGGAAGCTGGTACGTATTATGTCTTCTAGGGTTGAAAAGTCTTCTCATTCTTGCGTCCCACAAATACAGAGAATTACATGATTTTTTTTTATATTTATATCACCTAATATCAGTTAGAATAGTTAATACACTTTTTCGGACTATGTATTTATAAAGCAAAGTCATGTAAACTATACCTAACGTCATAATAAAATAACTATAGGTACTTAAGAAGAATTCTGAGAATTGATCATTAATACGAATTCTAAGAGACTAGAACCCAAAGGTATGTTAATTAATGCTATATTTTTTTCTTTGAACGTTAAAGATGAAAATATTTTCTATACCGTTAAAGCCTTTACAAGTATACTAAAATGAAAAAGTTGATTTAACTAGAAATCTATTCTATCGGCATAACAGAATTTGTACATTGATTGCCCAACTATGTATTATGTATATGTACCTACTTTATAATCCAACTTATATTTAATTATTACACCAAATTTTTGTACGCAATTTTTAGAATATTCCTGTCACCTTTATCCTAAGCCTTGTTACCCAAATGGCCGAGAAACACCGATTAGAGGGTTGACATTGGAGCCAAGACAAGCCAAAATGTGGGTGACCCGAATATTTAAATCCGCTAAGACCCTTAAACAGAAAGGGTAAATGAAGAGATTCGTTTTAGATACATACTCCGCTAAAGTTTTACTGTGAATAAAGGAAAAATTACTATTTGAAAGAATAGAGATTTCACTTTTTAATAAAAGAGCCGTCAGTTATTAATTTATCACTATTTCTTTCGTCATAGGAATATTCCAAGTATGTACGAAATCAAATGAAATCACAAGATAATTATTTGAGTATTCTAATACTACACTTAGTTATTGTAAAACCAAAAAGGCCTGCTAAGCACTTAAATAAACAGCTTTAAAATTAATGTAGTATATTTGAAGTTTTTTTGTGTATTTTCAGTAATACAGAGAACAGAAGATGAATAGTATTTTTGAGCAAGAGCGTTTGCCTGGTGAACTGGTTTTTAAATAAAATTATAACACAGGAAAATTTAACTTGCGTCCTACATAATAGAGATCGTATAACACCGTTTAAGCTTACAAGAACAAATGTACTGGATTCTTTTATAATAAAAAGATATAATGTAGTAGACATTATTACATCACGTTTTCTACTACCGCTCCCAATCTCAGATCTAGCTGCAACTGTAAGAACCGAACATAATTCAAAGAAATCCCAGATTAAAAATCGCCGGTGGAGAGTTCTTGAATTTATTTTACGCGACGAAATTGCTGGCGGTTGGCCTTCCTTCCACACCGACTTCCTTCTCAAGTATAAATAGCATGAAATTTCTCCGAGCCACTCCGATTTCATGAATTTTTGTAGCTTCATATTTCGTGACAAATAGTTAAGTGTAGCTTCCTCTTCCTGTTTTGAAATAGCTATTTTATACAGGTGGAAAATTGCAGCGGTAACTTATAAATTCGAGACCGTTTCAATGAAATGCAGCCCATATTAATGTGTGCATTTATATCGTACGAAACCTTTACAGTAGGGAAATAAATAACGTCTATTTTGACTATGTGTATGTTTTATTTTTCATTTCTTATTTGAATAGGTAATGAGCATAATGATTATGTGATTAATTGTACTTTTACAACAATTACCCTAAACGTAAAAATGTACATATTTTTGGTTAAAAAGCATTGTATTTTTGTATAAGTTATACGGTATACCTATTATGTGTCCTAGTCTATTAATAATAAAATTGCAAATTCTCAGAGCGTACAATTTGGGAACTAAAGACACAATGCTTGACTTGTTTGAGAGTGATCCTTTGTCATCATGCTTATATTCTTTTGATCTTAGTACTTTGATCACTTTCTTTTCTCTTCACTATCTATTTCTACTTTTAATATTGATACGAATGTAAAGACAGATCAGCTACTCAAATATCATTGCAAGATATTTGCAACAATGAATAGGAGGTCGTAAACTCTTGAGCGGAGCGTATCAGAAAATCACGATCTCAATTCGAAATACATAAGCCCGACGCGATTACATAGTAAATCTGAACATTGTGCGAATGCTACATTCTGCGTTCAAAAATCAGTAGCCATGTAACGGTCGATTCGGATATAAATACAATTTAGCATGTACAAGCGTAATTGTGGGGGCTGTGCAGCCCACGTGACGCGCGTCCATAATTGATGAGCTGTATCACGCTGTTCCGGCATCACATCAGCATCCTTCACTTAACGAATACGATGAAATAAATTATACAAAGCGGAATACGCTAGCCGTTCGTACCGATCATTTTGTTTGGAATAAAATTATTTTACGCGGAAAACAATCCGGTTCAATACAATAAAATCATTAATTACACTGAGCCTGGTCTTAATGTCCCCTCACAAGTACCAATTATTCATTATTTCGTTCATTATCAACGTGGACCGTTTACGTGATTAAATATATAAGTTGTTGACCACGTCGTGGGGTTTCTTCTAGTTAAATTCGAGTTTATTTTCGGTCTAGGATGTGCCAATTTTTATAATTTTGAATCTTATTTAACAATTTCAAGAAATTTCAGAAATAATTTTGCCCAATACTTTTTATTTGCTCTTTGCTCACCATTGTATAGATGGTTATCAAAAGAAGGTAAGGAATTGATTAAAGTAATCGTTATGTATGTAAAGGTTATACATATAAAATACAAATTACGAAGCGCCTGGTCTGAAAAAGCTACTAAATCAGAAAATGGGTGACATTTTCGGAGAAACCAGCTTTCCAAATAATTATTCCTGCAATACTTTTTTAATATGCAACAGTTTTTAGGTAGACACATGTATTTTAGGGAAATATATTTTTTTTTTAAGTTTTAGCAAGCTTTCAAAGAGATTACGTAGTTTTACTATAAAACATGCATGCCTGCCATTTGTTACATTTGTAGAACTACATTTTTAGGAGTATAGCAGATTTTTTTTAATTACATCGAAATGCATATATTTAGTAATTTTTTTTAATTGCTTATTACAAAATCATTAAAAAAGTTTACAAGCACCAAAACTACTTCAATTTATTATCTGAGCCAAAAATAATTTATTAACCAAAATATTCAACCCTTAACAGTCATCTTGTTTTAGTTTGAAAACCCTTGTCCTATTAAATATTTACAGTATAAGGAGATTAACTAAGCAAAACCAACGGATGTTGTGTACTTTAATATCGTACAAATCACTAATCAGTCTGCATGAACATTAATTCAAATTTACAATTTATTTCAAACAGTATATGGTCTATTTTAGAATACACGATAGGTATCAATAAAGGCTGCAAAAGCCTTCATAATGTTAGCATGGTAAAGTTTATAATATATGAGAATAGATCGTGTTCCCTGAATCACTTATTGATAAAACATCTTCGCCTTTTAGCCACTTTATCTTAGTTTTTCGTTTTATTTCACACTTACAATCAAAAGTGTAACAGTGCATTTTGGTTAGAAATTAAAAAGGTTGAGCTGAAATTTCACAAACTATTTCTGCTATTTTTCGCTGGCTGTTTTTTATATTTACGTACCAACTATTAAAAATATGATAAATATTTCTAAATACAAAATAAAGATTTTAAAAGTAAAATTATATGTAAAAGCAATAGATACCTACACAAATGCTCAAATGCCTATGCGAACACTCACGAACACTATTCTGCGAATGATGTTCCATGCCATGCATGAAAAATACATCTATTCAAAAAAAATAATTGGTTAACGAAATACTAGCAACCATCTAGCAACTATAATCGATAGATAGATAGAGACAAATTGCGCCATAATAATTAAAGTCAATGTCATTCATATACAGTTGTAAAAACTGGTAAGAGTCTTCCCATCGTAACAAAACAAACCACTTAACTAAATACCAAATTCAAACACAAATTGAACCCTTTGACGCGCACACTTGACCGGTGTTGTTATCAACGCTGCCAATTCTCTTCTTAGAATCCCGAAATCAAATATCCAACAAATAAGCTGTCAGATCTCAACTGAATGCGTGTCGCGGTAGGTTGGAAGGTATTTGTGTAATTCTGAACCGTGTTGGGCCCTACGTGACTGAAATAATCGGGATTCTAACTCTGTCGAGTCTGAAATCAGTTATCTTTGAAGTAATCTGTTAAATTCGCAACTAGCAAATTAAACTGAGCACGGTGGGTTTTATATCCTCTTTGTTAAAAGCTCACAGCGATTAGATGTTACATTTCAGATAGTATACGTATATTAAAATAGTCATAAAATATTGTAACAACACGGAACATTAATAAAATAAAAATTAATTAATAAATTTGATATCACAGCCAAGATATTTAACACAGTGATCAAATATTAGCATGGAATTAAATGATAATGATTAAGAAATGATTTTAGTATAACTTCAAACAGTTAAACCACTTGAGTTACTTCAATAAAATATTTAAAGTTTTATTTATTATGAAGAAATAGTTCTTCATAAAACAAAGAACTCAAATTCAGGCCAGTGGAATAACTGAGGCTAAACAATTTGAATGTAAAATAACTTTGAGAATTAATAACAACGCCTACATTTATTACTTAAGGCGCGGGACATATACAAGCGGCGCGGCGCGCATCGGGCGCACCGCGGGCGCGCTGCCGGCGCGCCTCGGGCGCGCTGCCGGCGCGCATCGGGCGCGCTGTTGGCGTCCGAAAATGATATTTATATAGAGTGGTTAAATGCATTTTCTTCATGCATAATTTAGTAAAATTATGTTTTTTGTGCTAAAAGAGATTTGAAAGTAACGTTAATTTGAAAGTAACGATTTTGTTTTGATAATTCCTTGTAAGTAAATAGCGAGGATAACCCCACGATTGCAAATATATCTTTGTTGGAAATGTTGGAATTTACTTGGAAAATTTTATAGTACTTTTAAAGTAATTTTAAAGTAGTACTGGTGTAATGATGGAAGAAAAGAAGGTTAAAATAACACAAAATTTATATTGTACTAGCGGTCCGCCCCGGCTTCGCCCGTGGTACATATTTCGCAATAAAAGGTAGCCTATGTTCTTTCTCAGGGTCTAAAGATTATCTGTGCCAAATTTCATCAAAATCGGTCCAGTACCTAGTTTATGCGTGAAAACCATACATACATACATACATACATACATACATACATACATACATACAAACCTTTCCTCTTTATAATATTAGTATAGATAAAATATGGTTTTCAAACACAGGTTTACATTTAAACCATATAAATCTTATCATTAAAATCTCAGTTCAAAAGTATTTACAGTACTGATCATTCCACAATATTATTACAATTACAAATAAATAAAAAACACAATCAAAATCAGGATTATCTTTATTTCTGACATTGTAAATACATGGGAACTTTCATTATGCTCTTCTTCATTTTCACTTTCCCTACTGCCATCACCTGTGTAAATCGTTTCATCGATTAATTCAATTCACCTTTAAAAACAAAACGAAGAAGGGTATGTAATAGCAGCTCTATATAATTCCACACAGAGAGAACACATTTTTGACTGACAGGCTACCGTCTCCTATAGACCGGGAGATACTGACACAAAATTTCGAGTCATTTGTAACAGGATGGCGGTTCTACAGGGGTCTTAGTACGCAATGACAAAAAGAAAAACGATGGTGTGAACGCTGGTACCGTCGGCTTAGTCGCGTGGGCGTTAGTCGAACTCGTCGGAAAAATAGCGAAGTCAAACGATTTGTAACACAAAAAATTTAGAATTTACCGATAGCCCATAAAAAAGAAGTAGGCGGTAGTGTCATGCCATACTTTTCCGGTGTGACTTACAGCCCGCCATACCGACGCGAATGTGTTGATTTAAAAAAAACAATTCAACCATTTGTACCAGGCTAACTTTTGCACAGGTAACCATCGTCGTGCAGCCATTTACGAAAATCGCCATGCCATACTTTTCGGACGATTCCAAATGGTCGCCATACCGCCGAAAATCTGCAAATTTTTTTTTTGTAAAAATTGTAACAGACAAATGACTCGAAATTTTGTGTCAGTATCTCCCGGTCTACTACCACCCGATTTGTTTTTGATTGTGTATGACCGTGAATTGACCTCTATTTGGATGCGATGGGGGAAGCGCGCCTGCGGTACGCCTGCGGTACGCCCGCGGCGCAACCGTGGCGTGCCGCCTCGTCGCCTTTCCAAAATTCTTTCATACAAAATGTATAAGAAGGACGTGGTGCAAAACAGATTCAAGAGGTGCGCTTATGGCACGCCCGCGCCCGCGCCGCTTGTGTTTGACCCGCGCCTAATGATATACAACTTCAAGGTTACCACAATTCGTAGAATTATGTTAAAGTTATGTTAGTTTTGATTTCATACAATAAATGTTAGTGTAAGTCCACACTGCGAGCCTAGCGCGGTTGCGACGGCGGGCGCGAAATATCAAACGTATGAAACGCGCCTTTGCGTCCACATTGAAATGACTATGGCGGAAGCCTAGTGCGACGGTAATGAGCGAGCCAGCGCGCGTAGTTTTCAAACTTTCCTATCCGCGCGTTCTGGCCACACTACGGGCCTAGTCAGCAAGCGACCCAATGCGCGGACGGCGGGGGTATCAAACCAGTTCGGTCTTGTCGCTCGACTTCTTATATTATATCCTTTATTGTTTTTCGTAAAATAGCGGTAAATACTTAATTGTTGAAGTGAAACTTCTTTATTTATAAGTGCGATTCAATCTAAAACACTTATATACACCTCAGTAATTTTGTAGGGTATAATCTCAATTCTTCATATAAGATTCACCCGTTATTCCTCTGTTTTATTTATTTCGTGTACAACTTCTATAATGATCTCATCTCAAAATCGGACTGTCCAGTAAAAATAGCAAATCGTCCAAAGTTTGCAACACCCGAAAAACGTCGAACCGCTACTTGAGCTCGCGCGTCGGTGTGGCCACCGCGAGCGCCCGCTCGTCGCGCCCGCCTAGGCCGCCGCCACCGCGCATTCAGTGTGGACGCACACTTATTATTAGCCATTAACTGTTTTAATGTGACGTTTACGGCATGCACCTACAATGTACATTGTATATATTCTATACATAATATACGTATCACTGTTAGATAGTATAAAACAAAATCGCTTCCCGCTACCTGTATGTATGTCCGAATGTATAATTATTAGATCTAAAAAATTACCCAACTGATTTAAGATTCACTTGATGTGGTATTTTTTATAGATAGAGTAGATCAAAAGAAAGGATGATAAGGATGTCCTAGCAAAAAACGTTGCTGGGTCAATTATTATGACCTATATAAAAATAATAATCGTGACAAAAAACGTAGAATTGTCTTGTATCAAATAAAATTGTTGCGTATTTCAGGATACATGTTCTTTGAAATATGTGCCGTCTCTAGTGTTACCAGTAAAGATAACTAGCATCTTTGTCATTTTATTCTATAGTTTATTCTATTCAAAGCTGAAATTCGATGAACGTATGGACTTGCTTCCACGAAGAGAATAGCACGTGAAGATGGTTTATTATTTCTTCTGAATGCTGTAGGACAGATTATATAATACAATGCCATTTAAGTAAAGATAATGATTTTTAAACTTACGCTTCCGCCTAGACTAGAAGTGTATTCAGTTACGTAAACTTCAAAAGACTATTTTAGTTACAGATAAGTGAGCTCATTTTGAGCAAGGCATAATTTCATTCAGATAAAAAAATCATTAGATATTAAATTCCTCACTTATTTATCACAAATTCGATTATTTGTTGTTGGAAAATTGTACATAAGGTATACTTAGTACCTTATCCAATGATACATACCTTGAATCTTGATTACATACTATGTATATAGTAGGTACTTACTATATGATTTTATTTTCCAGTATTTGACGTTGTAAGCAAAGAAAGCGTATATTAACTCCGGAAACACTGTTATTACACCACGGTTGTCACGTATACACCAAGTAACTACGCAACTACCGACCGTATAATTAAAAGGCAGATTAGCAATGTAATACATATTTTTATAAAAAGCGGACGGTCCGGTGTCATTATAGTTATTTATGTGTGCGTCGTGCCGTGGCTTTGTTACGTGACTCCAATCCACAAGCGGGGAGTATCAGATACCTCCTTCTGTCATTGATTGCTTTTTACGTTTGCGCTCGGCCACCATCTAATCTCGCCTGTAGCCGTGGACGGAATAGCTATGCAGTTATGTAATGCTTAAATGTATCTGTGGATGATAATTTGTTACTGATATCTTTGTTCATATGTAAAGTGGGAACGTAACGAAGGAAGAGGCAAATAAGTTATTTTTACATTTATTTATTTATTTAATTTAGTTACATTCAATTTTAAACATTTTCTTTTTATTCTCATTGAATATAAAATAACGTCATAAATTGAGGTCATATGCGATCATTGAATTGTAAAGTAAAATTTAATTACACGCGGATAATTTTTGATTATGCTCTATTAATTTTATTATTGCGACAAAATGTTCCATCAGATTTTGCCTATAATTTTATTATGTGTGTTGACAAGTTGCGGAAGTTAATATGCACTCCGGAATTCAACAAGTAAGCAAGAAACGCAGACTGCTTTTTGTTGCATCCTAGTTTCCACTCAAATACACTATATGCTTGTTAAACTTTGCATAAGCCATAGAATAATTAAACAGCAAAACACCCGTTTATTGAAATCGTATGAATTATTCACGATAGCCATTGTTCAGCTCTTTATTTTATTTCATAGAAGAAGAGCTTTGAAAGAAAATCTGATATACGCAGCGTTTTGTAATTTGATTAAGGATTTTCTACTTTATCTGTAAAAGGAACTTAAGATCATCTGCTAGTGGAATAAAGCGAAATAGACAATATAATATTTACGTATCATAATATCTCTACTTAAATATTGTACCGAATCTCGCTGTTAAAAAAGAGCTATAAATATTTTTAACATGAGACTGAATTATTTTCTTTCGACTTTATTCGACTATACCTGACATTTTAAGCTCTATATCTATTGATCTGATGACTGATGAAACTCAATACTTAAACAATTTTTAAAATACTTTTACCTATAGCGACTGACCAATATTATTTATTTATTTTCAAGCGGTCCGAATGGCTAGTACAATAAATTATTTACATTATTATATAATTTGAACCTGAAGGTACTGTTATAACCAAACCTTTTCACGCGTGATCAATTCCGAATCGAATTAACTAATTAACAGTTGCTGATATGTTGTCTAAAATCCTTCTGAAGCAGACACGTGTAGAGAGGATTAGGGTAGGCTCCGCGGCTCCGCTCTTTGTTATCAGTGGCCATGTTTACAACGGACAGCGTAATCTCAATAACATTGACTGAGTACTGCTATTTGTAATTTACGGGCCGCACTGCTTTGTATGAATCAAGTCAACAACTGTTCGTGGCAGTCCATCACGTACGCTGATTGTGGGTATTTATCAACGTTATTATGTTTAAGTGCAACGTCTGTGTTAAGTTTTCATATACAATTTTGCAGAGATGATTATGAACCCTGTTGATACTAACACTGATTTTCAAAGGTACTATTGCATATATACGAATATCAATGTATACGACATATACTGAATTAGGTACATTTTAAAACACCGTTAAATATAGAGATTATAAGATGTACCTAGAATATATTGACGTACAGTATGAACTTGTTTATATTTAAAGTCTAAACTACAAGCCAATGAGTTATCCATACGTATATACGTATAAGTTATCAATACCAAAAGCTTAATCAATTAAAACGATTCACAAAGGCGTGGTAATAGGTTAGCCATTATTTTGTCAGCTTATACTTAGATTCTCATCAATCTCCTCGCATTAGCACCGCGTCTAGATACAGTCACCCTGGATCCCGAGCGACCTGACCAAATGCAGGTACCTAATTACCGGCTGGAGGGAAAGAAATAGCTATATTTAGACCCTTTACACACGAACCGTTAAAATAATCATTATTAAATTAGAATTATTCACGGAAAATGGAAAGCCTCGCTAGTTGTAAGTCAATCTCACCTATGCTTTCTACCGAAAAGTTTTATAGTAGTAATATTGCAAACGATGAGATGGAGTAAACGTAAATAGCAATTTTTATTCATTGCTTATAATTAACAGCTAATGTATGCCTGTGGACCGAAGTATTTGATATGTATATGATGAGTCAAGAAAACCATATAATGAGAAAGAGTATAGCTCCAATAAACAATCGATTACCTATTAAATATATACATTTTTGTAGAACTACGTTTATAAAAAACTAGCTTTCCACCCGCAGCTTCGCTCGCGCAGACAAAGAAAAACCCGCATAGTTCCCGTTCCCGTGGGATTTCCGGGATAAAACCTATCCTATTTCCCGGGATAAAAAGTAGCCTATGTCCTTTCTCGGGTATCAAAATATCTCCATACCAAATTTCATGAAAATTGGTTCAGTAGTTTAGGCGTGATTGAGTAACAGACAGACAGACAGAGTTACTTTCGCATTTATAATATTAGTATGGATGTACAGCGTCATCCTCTCATATCACGACAACAGAAGGCCTCTATGCCCATCCATTCGACTCCAGGAATGTGTGGAAAGGGTCTAAATTATAAGAAAGAGAGAGTCGTAGTCTGTGACAGGGATGTAACGGAGGTAGTTTTATCGGAACCGAAATCGGAATCGGAGTTTTCAAATTTGGTTTATCGGAATCGGAATCGAAATCGGAGGCAGGGTCAGTTTGTTTAAGGACAAATAAAACATGATTTATAGTCAATTCTTTTCATTTTTATTTTTTATTATAAAATAAAAAACAACTGTGAAAAAAATTGGCATAATTCCAAATGAACAAAAGATAAAATTAATGAATTTAAAGTTTAATTAAAATTAAAACCCAAAGTAGCGTGTTACATTTGGTGACATTACAATAAATGAACAATAATTTGGAAAATCCAAAAGTGCACGCCTCATAATTTTTTTTTAATAAATATTTATTAATTATTATTTTTGTTTATTTAATAACAATTAAACCACATCGAATCAGACCCTGAAAAATGAAAGGGTTCTATTCCTGAGCATACTCAAGCGTAAGAGAAAAAAAAAGACTCGATTAGTAAAGTATTTCGGTCGCTATCGTGTTAACAAGAAAAAGGATCCGCACATACAGACACACGGACGTCCAAGACAGAACTTTTTTAAACTGTTTTTTAACTAGTTTAAATAACAAAAATGACATCAAAAATATCATGAACGTTAAAAATAGTGTTTTTTCTTAATATGTGTGTGTATGTATTATCTTACAAGTGCAATGTATGATACATAAAGACATTTTAAGTTTGAAAAATCAGATGTTTTGCGCGAAGTGACAGTAGTACCCACCTCAACGCTTCGCTTATGAGGCGTGCAATAGCTAAAGCAAATTAAATCAAAATGGACTCCAAAAGTAATGTATTGTACTTTATGAACAAAAGCTTTGATGCTTTGTAACAACTAACAAGTGAAAAAATAATTGATGATAGAGTGCACGTAGTGGGGGTCGGGGGATTCCCCGCGCGACATGTATGAACCTGTTCGGCACAGGCCGTCGCGCGCCGCCCGCTTTGTTTCGTTCGACCTCCGATTAACATCCGATACAAAAGTATCGGAACCGAAGTCGGAACCGAAAGTGTAATAATAATCGGAAGTTCCGACTTAACGGAACCGGAATCGAAGCTCCGTTACATCTCTGGTCTGTGAGTCAATCTGTCAATGTCGTATTGAGTAATCTTGTAGAGCGGGTGTGATAAATCCTGAACCGTTGGCTGAAGGATGATTTTTGTTTGCTATTATTTAAAGAGGTCTAAGCGGCGTTTATACGAATCCCACTTAGCTTTATTAGAAACAATACATTGAACATAAGTCAAATGCTATTTTTTGTCTAATACAGGTATTGCAAATATTTTCTACATAGGTACTTAATAAGTATTATAATATGAAGTAAGGATCATTTACCTACACAATTATTTTTTTATGTATACCTACATAATATAAAAAAAATTTCATTTTCTCAAGATTGGAACGACATAAAAGGTTAACTTGTATCTTTATACAATTTATGATTCTTTAATCAATTGAACATTCTATTTATAAATTAATATCAATTTTACTATCCCGCTGCTGGAAAAAACGTAATTTAGGTATCTGTCTGTTAGTGGCATTCTATCTCCGGCGGTTCAAAGAGATGTCTTTATTTAAAGGTTTCCATTTGAGTGGTTTAATGAAAATCTGTTGTGTTTTATTAAAGCTGGATAACATTTATTTTAGGTAGATTACTCCCGAAAGCTCTGCTACTTTCATCCTAATTTTCTGATTGTAAAAGAACATAAACATACAATGTTTTCATTAAACAAGCGGGGAACTGTTCACGAATTTCTCCGTAGCTAAAAGCGACGAAACAAAGTCCTGTCTCTTAACTAAAGCCAACAGCCGATAGTTAGCGAATTGTACACAGCGCGGCTATTTGTCGGAATATACGCTGGGAACTTGCAACTTTTCCAATAAATAATATCCTTCAAAACGCGTTCATAAAGTTCGGAAAAGAACATTCTTTCACTTGATAGAAATTTAACTGTAGCGATTGTATTCACTTACGCATATCGATTTGCGTGCTCTTTTTTATGGTCATAATATTATGTACTTTGACTGTCATACAAGCTATACCCTACATTTAAGAATCGTTACACTTTAACATCTTTATAATATGCCTTATTTTAGCCTTATTTTACATAAAAACAACTCTTACAATTTTTTAACACATTAAATATATTTATTTTTATTTTTTTCTAAACATATTTTCCCATGAGTTACATGAAATAAAGATTAGAATAAATTAGGAAACTTAATTCAAGCTTTAACGGAAACACTCATTAGGACCATTAAATACTGCTGATCTAATTAAGTCGCGATGTGACGTAGCGAAGTAATTCCTACAGAAACGTATACTTCAGTTTGAATGAATAATTATTTTAACTTTCGTTTCTATTATGAAGTAGAAAATAAATCCTGATCAAACATATTCAAATGACGGTAATATTAGATTAATAGAGATGTAACAATGTATTGACTAGTAATTGATAGTAGATAATAATAATTATTAATAAAGCATACTGTTCGTTTTTTAGCTATAGATTCAATTATATTTTTTATTAGTAGTTACTTATTATTAAAAATATACTTATTTACTACTTAAATACATAATATCATATAACCTACTTACGCTGTGAAAAATCACATGTCATTTTTAACATCAGTCCGTGCACGTAAAATTATAACGTGCGTATCTTTCAAATTAATGAGAATGAAAAAAAATGAGCACATTATGTAATGGGAAAAAAATATTAAATGAATTCCAACAACATTCAGTAGAATTGACACGATTCCGTGTTTTCCTCTTTCTTAATTAAAATATGAAACGAATTGAATTCAGCTTGAAACGTGAATTTGTTTGAAGTAATGCTGGGTTTAAATAGAGCATGATTTTCAAAATGTATCACTAAAGCATATTTTTATCAGAAATACGAGTATGTTGATAATAACAACCAATACACCAAATTTGTTGCAGCAAAAATATGATATAGTTGGCGGACTGCTCGTTATTTGCTTTTATATTATATCAACAATTATTTTCAGGGAATTATACATATAATATTTGCGATGTACAGGAGAATATTAAATAACAAAATAATTTCCAGTTTAACGTTATTCGTAAACAAGGTTCAAATGATTTATCAGCATTAAATATTGCATATCATTGTTTAACAAGTTTTCTATCGCATAGCTAACATCCGGGCTTTAAATTAAATTCGTTAAAAGCATCATTTTTATGTCGAGCATTGATATTGAATTCATATTTCCAAAAATAATAATTAAGCTCCTCATTCGAAAGCAAAATAACTTCGAATAACGTCGTTTTTATATCGCGGAAGAACTGTTAAATCGCCAAACAATTGTACAATGAATATTCATTCTATCAATGAGCATTACAATTTAATAAGAAAGCCAAAAATTAAGCGGTTCAATTGAGCAAATGAATGGATCAGTAATGCCGGGTCCAGACTGGTGAAACGTAACATGCAATGTAACATTCTGCCTTTCATTGCATGTTCGCTGCTGGTGTGGACGCATAGCGCGCTCATAACGCGCATTCACTACGAACCTCCCGTAGTCGTGTTCCTTGCCCCTTTGTGTTCGTCGAAAAACCGACAAATTTCGGATCGCTCCGCGCGCGGCTTGTAATGCTCGTAGCATGCGCGTGTAATGCACAATTCGCGCGCGCAAGACGTCCAAACTATGAGAAATTGTTACAAAGTGTGTTACCTTTCATGATACATTGCAGCAATGTGGACGGTGAATTCTTTCATTGCATGTTACATTTCATGTTACGTTTCACCAGTCTGGACCCGGCATAATAGAGTGCGAACTGTCGAGCGGCGACAAAAGAAAAGTGGGCTAGGAGCGCCTTTGTTCTTAGTAAATCGACTACTGAAGTCGTTTGTCGCCATTATATCACGCTGATTCGACGTTTATGGTCGACCTGCAGCGTCTTACTGTAACTCTTGGTTTGTTCACTGATTATTATATGGGCGCTCGTTTAGATATATCGAGTGCGAGTGTTACGAGTACTGTTTATTAGCTAATGAGACATGGAAAAGAAGTATAAAGCTATTTTTTACGATGATCATGTTTTTGTCTGAGGTCATGAAGTATTAGGCACAATAATTATACCATTAAAGATCTAGTAAAAAATATAATACTTGCATCAAACATACGTAAATACAATTTGACCTGTTTTTCTTAGCAAACAACCCAACATAGTTCTTTCAAAAGTTTATGAAATATTTTTCTTGTCATATTATGAAAATTTTATAAACTTTTTTAGTGAGAGCAACTAGCTGAAAAATAATTTCATTTCAAATACTCACAGCTAGTGTATATATTATTGCGTTTATTTTTAAATTTGCATAGGCTGGTGGTGGGCTGGTGGTTACACAAAATGCACTATTTATTTTTATTTGATACCAATTTGCCTTATAGACACTTTACTTTGAACAGACACATGTTTTAATGAAATGAGTTTAGTGTTTACCTATAGGTATTATTGTCTGTTTAGAAAAGTTTCCATGTAGATGAGTTATATGATTTTTGTATTTATTCTATTATCTTCAAGTTCATGCAATGCATATCAATTTCTGTATTTGTAAAGTATAAATGAAATAATTCTCTTCCAACTTCTTCTTCACTTGTATATATTTTAATCTGCTTAATTCAATTGTTTTTATTACCATATATAATAAATAATAATCTTTAGTAGAAGTATAACGCTATCGAAACTTTTTGAACGGATAAATTGCCTTTCTATAATCTAAAATTCGCATCCATTTTGAAGGACTGCCGTGAAATTGCTATCTTGATAACGTTATATTTTTATTTAAAAACTATCCAGTATATTTGCAACGAACACGTCAAAACAGTCATTCATCATATTTATCTTTCGCACTCTATCGAATGCTGTGAAACTTATTTAATGTTTTAGTTGCAGTTTTTTAGTTATTTAAACAGACAGACAAACTTAGGAGAGTGCTTTCACACTAATAATAATATAAAGAGGAAATATTAGGTTGTTTGTTTGTTTGAATTGAATAGGCTCTGATACTACTGGACCGATTAACAAAAAAAATATTTTACCATTAGATTACATATAGAATAGACACTTTATCCCTGATGGATATAGGCTATAATTTAAGATTTTTTTATCCCAGGTCAAACTGGGCGGAATCAAGTCACCGCTGGTGTTTTTAAAAATAGATTTACGATGAATAATAATATTATTATCGAATTATATAGTTCATGTTCATAAGATTTATTTGACTTAAAAGTTTTAAAGCTTTATTCATAAGCTGAAGAATATGAATGATTTTATAAATATAGAATTTCACAATAATAAAATAGTCAATAGTGTAGGTATACATCTTGATAATCTCACTGGTTGTCCCAATATGCTTTGATCAGTTTTTTAGAAGTTTTGACAGTAACAAGTTGACTCTCTGAGTGTTTGCTAAAATAAGGATGAAAATAGTTCTCTCTGTGGAAATGTGAATTATTAGGTATAACCGTATATGTTAAAATATTATTGAACATGAAAATAAACGCTTGCGCTGAAAATAAAGCGACAACCCACACTACATGAAACAAATTAATTATAAGAATATACTGTTACTTTTTAACTATCCGTCGATAAAAATAACCTGCAATATTTCGATATTGTGAGCAATTTTATAAAAATGTAAGTTAATTTTATACATAAAGTAAAATGCAATAAAGAATAGCACAATGAAACAATACCGGTAGCGGGTAACAAGGATATTTTTAACAATGCTAATTAAAATAGACGGGCTTATTGTAAAGACGATTTCTCATACACTTATCTTTATGGTACACCTACCTAGGTATAATAAAATTTAGAATGTTTACCTTAGTCTTGATCATGTTAAGAAAGTATTCGTCACACAAAAATAAATAAATTATGTATGTGCGAATTAAGCGCGTCACACACGGTGAAGATATTACTATAATATTTTATCTTAAGATACTGTTATATTTTATATTACCTACAGTATCTTAACGCATCCGGTATCAGCGTTCGGACCATCATTTTTCTTTTTGTCATTGCGTACTAAGACCCCAGTAGAACCGCCATCCTGTTACAAATGACGCGAAATTTTGTGGGTCATTTGTAACAGGATGGCGGTTCTACAGGAGTCTTAGTACGCAATGACAAAAAGAAAAATGATGGTCCGAACGCTGATACCGGATGCGTTAAGATACTGTAATATAAAATATAACAGTATCTTAAGATAAAATATTATAGTATGTAATATAAAATATAACAGTATCTTAAGATAAAATATTATAGTATCTTCACCGTGTGTGACGCGCTTTAGAAACAAACTTCATATTATGAGTTTTAATTTATCATATTATTTTTCTGCCCTAGTGTATTTTAAATTAGCTAAAAATATCATTAATTCTCAAGAAAAGCTATAACGATAATAATACCAAATTTACACCATTGGCTGATCATTATTACGGCATTAAATAAATCTATAGACGATAGGAGGAATAAATAGGTAATTTCTCAGTGGCTATCCACATAAAACTAATGGCTCGAAGGGAACAAGTGAAGCGAAAACCTGTGATAAAAGTTATCAAAGTGTCATTAAATTAGCTATTTTACTAGCCGTCATTCGGAACAATATCTGTCCGTGGGAAGCCATTACCGACTTTATATTTGTTTTAGTCTCTTCCATAATTACTCGGCGTTTGCTGAGACTTGAAAGAGTTTATGTATTTAGATTTGGCGCTCTATAAATTTATGTTGCACTTCATAACCATTGGATATAAAAGTTGTATGTGGAATGAATGAATAGTTTTCAGAGATTTAAGTATTCTCTCATATTCTTTGAAACCATAGTTCAGGTAATAATATAAATATTTCTCCTTGCACATAAAAACATATGTTCCGTGGCATCTTTTATTATCATTGATTGTGTTATGAGCTGCAAATATAGCTTAAACATTTGCAAAATAATACGATAGAAGACCCGTAACAAACACTCCCATTGACTGAACACACTGTAACATTTGCGAAATCCAACACACACGCTCTACAAAAATACAATAATACATAACGATCGATTGAGCGTGAAGGTCAAATATTTGGTACATTTTATCTCATTCACAAAACAGTTTTCAAATTTATGACACTTGACTCGTCTAGCTGGACCCAAGGGGTTTAACCTGAAATGGACGCGGCCGGCAGCGAGGAAAATATATTTCCAAGTTTACTCGACCATAAATAACTGTAGAGTGACAGGGCGATGATAAACTCTCAAGCGAGAGTTCATCACGCGTCGCTTACTGAATATTGAACAAATGCGATACTGTTCATAATATCCCGGATTATTGAATTCAATTTTAATAGCAGCTATGACTTGGATGTTCTGATTGAGAGTACCCGATGGTGATACGTAGTACCACGCCGTTTAATCTAAAAAAAGAAATACAGTGTAAACTCTATACAGGGTGTCCCACTATTGGTATACTAAGCGCGAAGGAACTTGTAGTTTTGCATACACTGATCACGTAAAAAATACTTTAAAAAAAAATTACGTCCAAAATTTTTTGCTAAATTTTTCCTGAAAATCCATGTTTTCTTCTCTAGCTTCGCACAGCCGGCATATACCTCTTCTCTAATATGAGCATTTTATCTATGAAAACATAATCTTAAACGATAGCTCACGTGCTGGTGGCAAAGTTGGGTGGCTCGCTTGTTATGGGTGTACACATAGAGTTTTAAGAATTCATCTATTTTAAAAAAAAATGCGTCTGGATTTTTTTAATTATTTTTTACGTACTCAGCGTATGCAAAACTATAACCTCCTTTGAGCTTAGTATACCAACAGTGGGACACCCTGTATAACGACACTCCATTTAACGTCAAACTCCGTATAACGTCAAGATTTCTCGACTTTGGTTGGTTTATATTGTTGTCTATACAATAATACACTCCATATAGCATCACGCTCACTCTAATTAACGACCACAATAAGACATTACCACTAGGAACTAGGACTAGGTTGTACTGACTAAGTTGCCGAAATCAATGAAAATGTAGTTGTGTACATTCTTTTTTACTGACATACCGAAGATTCTCAGAAATGCAGTCGTAGAAAAATAAAGAAAAATTCTGCATGCCGAAAAAATGGACGATCTGCCAAAAAATTGAAGAAACCTCAATATGAAGACCTTGATCAAGCGATGATAACATGGTTTCATAGGCAATATCAAAATAATATTCCTGTCTCGGGACCAATCATGCAATTTTCCCTTTCTCTCCATTTAACGACCACTCTCTATAACGTCGAAAAATGCACGGTCCCTTAAGTGACGTTATATAGAGTTTACACTGTATATTTTTCACGTCATCTTCAGTAAATAAATTATTGGTGATAGATGCACAGAAATAAGAACAATTGGTTTAACAAAAGAAAATAAATAATAAAATATCACACTACTTAGGTATTAGACCGCTTGGCAAAATAATATCGTACAAGAAAGCGCTAAATCTATTACAAATTATTTAATTGATTTTATTACCCTTCATATAACCACCATAGTAACAAGTATCCTGATGTGCTGGACATATATTATTAATATAGAATAAATGAAAATAAAACTTGTTTACGTATCTATAAACCCAGGTCTTACCATAATGCATAAAGAAGTCATTTGAAAGTTCTCAAAAGTAGCTTCTGTTTGTTGTCAGAAAGTTTGGTCAACCACAAACTCCGCTGAGACTGCAGTTTTATTTTCTCAAAACGTTCGGGAAACCTGGCAACAAACAACAGTTCACGAAAGAGAATTGCAAGTCGACGAACTTTTCAATAAAACTATAAATTTCATCTTGAGTTAGTTTTTATTCGCAACGGATACATTTTGCAGTTCCAAAGTCCAATAAAAATCTGCACTAAATACTGTTTTCAAGTAAAGTTCCTTTGTCTTCGCACTCTTTGTTTGCTTTGCAATTGTGAGTGGAACAATACAAAAAGGTTCGAATTTCGCTAACAACCTAAGCTAGAGTCGAAGTTTTAATTGCTTCGGAATAAGTCCACACCTAACCCTGCACTGAGGCAACTCCCGGGAACTTCTTTGAAGGAACCCGCGCTGATTTAAACTCATTTGCCTAAAAGGCTAGTGTTTACCAACGCAACTTTGAAATTACAAGGTTTTATTTCTTGAAAACAAAGTAACTTCTTGCTTATTGTTTATCTTAATAGCAAGCTTTCTTATAGTTGACCACGCGAGGTGCTTTGCGAAGCATTTTGAATAATAAGAAAATATTACTGAGACAAATATTATATCCAACTCTAATTCTTTCAAACTCCGCTCTATGGGTTTTCAAATCTCCTACTTGCAATTAAATTAACTTTATATTGTTAAAATTTATTAAAAATCTTCATAATTATTAGAATAACAATTAACATTTTACATAACCCTATCACAAGTATCACGAAAAAATAAAAAAGAAACATCCGCAAGAATCAATCGCAAACTGGACATCATTTATCAGGCTGACTTACATAATCTATAACGAAGTGTCCTCATTAGACCGTAATAAATCTAATAACGCTATCATTAGACTCGATCGAGCTAATCCAGTTGAAATGTACCGGCACGTATTGGCAAGTCCATAAAATAAGCGCAACGCGAAAACATAACAAAGTTTATGACGTCACAGGTGCGCGCCAGCCATAAATTCCTAAGTAAATAACGAGTGCATTTATTAATTCTAATAAACATAACGCTTTATGCACGTTTGTATTGTTAAAAGTTTTATATGGCTTTCATATAATTTCGGCACTTGCGTCGTAGCAAGCTGGTGGCAATACTATAATACCTACTACATTCTTGTGCCATGTTTCTCAAATTTTCACGTATTCGCCTTTTTGGCGTCACTGTTTGATAGAAAAAAAGGAGTTTCTATTAAAAAAGCTTTTGCTTCATGCCATCATTCCATCAAATGAGAAATTATTCTGTAAAAGGAAAAATACAATCATCAATCGATTGTCATTATCTAATAATAATCTACAACCTTTGGTTTTTCTTTGGAAAAAACTGACTATGTTTAACACCGAACTAATTCCATGTCAATAATGAACATCAATAAAGTTACCTTATTCTGGAAAGACCTATTTAACTTATAGACCTCGCTTTCTATTTGATTTATATTTTATTACTAAGTAAAACGCAATCTCTTACACATCTTGTTTCCCGTTTAAGTCACATATAAAACTCTATAAAAACCCGCAATAAAATTATATATGAATATACCAATATTAAATGGGATTATGCTTATCTTCTCGTAGTTTCTCTTATATCCAGCGCACGTAATTAGACCGAACATAATAAGTTATCATCGTTGCTATGTCTTTCGTAGTTTAATAGCAATAATATATGGATCATAATAATGAATGAAAATAACTTTATTGCTCATACACAATCACAGAGGGATAAATAAAGATTAGACAATCGCGATCCGAGGGTTTACCATGATGTCTTATAGCAGTCTTATTTCCAGTGCGGAAAAGCTATGGCGCTAGACGATTTATTTTAATTAGTTAATTTTTTTATACAGTTTTATAGTATAACTAGCGACCCGCCCCGGCTTCGCACGGGTGCAATGCTGATACTAAATAAACTACAGGAAAACTGTGAACGTTGTAAATAAAATAATAATAGTTAAAAAAACTAAAAAACACGCTTTTTATAGAAACCGAACTAAAAAATGGAATAATTTTATCAAATTAGTGTATTGTCATCGGTCCTCAATAAATCTGCAAAGTTTGAACGAAATCTGGCCGTTTAAAGTGGGTCAAAATCGCGCCCAAAGAAGTCGGTTACAAACATACAAACATACAGGTGAAGCTAATTATAAAGCGTGTAAAAATAGCGGCCCGCTCCGTCTTCGCACACGGGTATAAAATAGGTATATTATAGCCGGGCGGCCGGCCGGTAGCGCCGCAAATGCTACGTCCCGCAATTTTTAAATCTGTAATATCTTCGAAAATATTCACTTAAATCATACGGTGTAAAGGCCCATATAGATCTATATTAAATGAACAATGTATTGAAGGTATTTAATTGGTTAAGGATTAATGCTGTATTGGTTAAAATCGCATCGAAAATTAGCCATTATTTGTCGTAAAAAGTAAATGACAAAAAAAAGTTATTGTGGGTTATCCATTAGAGATAGACATATACCATCGCGGACTTTTCTATAGACCTTTTCAATGTGTATAATACTTAGTACATTATTTTGATAAAACTCGTAGGGTTCAGCCTGCGTTTGCAATGTAAGCGGAAAAAATGTAATTTTTTACGACATCACATTAGAAACCTCAAAAATAACAGTACTTCTCCACTATTTAATGGATGTTATTATACATATAAACCTTCCTCTTGAAACACTCTATCTATTAAAAAAAACCGCATCAAAATCCGTTGCGTAGTTTCAAAGATTTAAGCGTACAAAGGGACATAGGGACATAGGGACAGGGAATGCGACTTTGTTTTATACTATGTAGTGATTTTAGACCTGTAAAATAATACTGCCACATAGCCCGCAGGAGCGATGCTCGTTTGGGAATACAGGTCCTTGAATGGCGACCAAGAACCGCGGACGGCGCACTGTTGGACGCCCTCCCACTAGGTGGTCGGATGATATAGTTTAGACAGCTGGAAGCTGATGGCAAAGCCAAAGATCGGCAACTGTGGCACATTATGGAGGAGGCCTACGTCCAACAGTGGACTAATCCAGGCTGAATGGATGATGATATAATACTGCTTTATTAATTCACAGCACGGGGCCTGCTTCATTATCTCTGCATAGAGATTTTTTTCCAAGGAACCCATAAAAAAAGAAAAGTAAATATGAAATTAAAAATAAAGACAGAACAATATTATAATTTTGTACAACTATCCGAAAACTAACTGAAGTTAATCATAACAGTTCAACCCAGAGAAATCTATAAATAATTTGGAAAATCCAAAAGTGCACGCCTCATAATTTTTTTTTAATAAATATTTATTAATTATTATTTTTGTTTATTTAATAACAATTAAACCACATCGAATCAGACCCTGAAAAATGAAAGGGTTCTATTCCTGAGCATACTCAAGCGTAAGAGAAAAAAAAAGACTCGATTAGTAAAGTATTTCGGTCGCTATCGTGTTAACAAGAAAAAGGATCCGCACATACAGACACACGGACGTCCAAGACAGAACTTTTTTAAACTGTTTTTTAACTAGTTTAAATAACAAAAATGACATCAAAAATATCATGAACGTTAAAAATAGTGTTTGTTCTTAATATGTGTGTGTATGTATTATCTTACAAGTGCAATGTATGATACATAAAGACATTTTAAGTTTGAAAAATCAGATGTTTGGCGCGAAGTGACAGTAGTACCCACCTCAACGCTTCGCTTATGAGGCGTGCAATACTGTTCACATTTTGACACGGATTAGAGCCATTTACGTGACGTCACTGGAGCAAAACAGCTGTGCCGAATTCCCACATTTACGAGAAAATACGACGTGCCTTATTAGTCCACTTGTAGTTATCGTATAGGTATTTTTACCATTCCTACTACCTGGCCCTACATTTTCTTCATTTTTGCTTTCGTGGAATCGCGACGGTGTAATAATCTTTGGTATTTGTATCAATAGTATTTTTAGTAATATATCCACTTATTGGTTTGACGGAAGAATTGTAAATGCTTTTTTTGCGTTTGTATTTTATACATACAGTACATAATGTAGGCATTTACCTATTATATTGTCGACAGTACATTATACTGTCTATAGCGAGATGAACGAGTAATGCCTTCAATTCTTATCAATGTAGAACAAAAAAACACATCGCAATCGCATCCATATTATAATCTTATTCAATAATAATAATATGATTCTAATATGCAATCTAAGAAAGTACCTACTTTTAAGAAAATACAAGTCCAGTTTTCTGTTAATATATAAACCGATTTTCGAACACGTATCATATCGAAAAGTCAACTCGTGGCAGAGGCCAAGACTGTATCGGTTGCAGTAAATGTTTTTTGGTTTTTTATATTTTTGTTAGACTGAATCGGTTGAAGTGTTTTTATTTGTGTGTTATTTTATAATATTATTATTATATTTTCAGAACTATCCAGACACCTTTAAAAGGATTACACCCGAACTTTTAGAAGCTTAACGTGGAGACATACCACAACATTTAACTGTACTTTAGACAAGGTTAATGTGTTGTACAATTAATTATTGTCATTAAAAGCAACCGTATACAAAAATTTCAATAAAAACCGAGTCTTGTAAGAATATCAGTCTTTGTCTAACTCGCGAGATGACGTGACGTGAGCGAACACATTTATCTCCTGTAACGCGTGTGTCATCAGATAGCTGGCAACTTATCTCACGACTGCAAGTTCCTCCGATTTTCGCTCCACTGAACTTTTATCTTGAGTGATGGACGCTTCTAATACTTTTAATGTATAGTAGTGTTTTAGCACGATTGATTTATGCTTGGAATGGTATGGCCACTTTGCTAATACGTGTAATGTTGATAAATAACGCTTTTTCTTTATTTGTAGCCGTCATTTTTTGTATTCCCAAACAGACATGTGAATAGGTTATTTTAGATTAAGTAGAGTATATTATTACATAGTGGAGTAGAGTAAAATATCCCTTATTTACAATGTAAATCTTTCTCTTCACCTTCGTTGGTATAGTTTTACTCCGAAGACGCAGAGAAAAAAAAATATTACAGTTTTGAACTGATTATAACAATAAGAACATTATTTCGCAAATCACATTCGCCTATTTTGCGTGAACCTTTTTAATATTATATTCACAGCTTAATTATTTAAATTATAATATGCAAAATTCATTGCTAAATTTTTTATTTTGTTTCATACATAAATACATTGTAAAATTAATAATAGCCTTTTGTTCAACATACTTTTGAAATGTCAGTCTAATAATTAAGACAATAATTAAACACAATAACAATTCTGTACTCTGTTCACGTCGTAAACAGCTCTTCAGATGCCCAATACGAAGTAAGCTCGTTTGCACCAACTTCATGGAGTTACGAGCGAGTAAGAGCGAGTTGGTTACTTCGTATCGGATACCTAGTGTTACTTTTTGATACCCTCCTAAGCAACAAATTGAGATTAGCGATGTAAAAACTAATACAAGACCAGTATTTAGTGCTGATTTACTACATAGAGGTTTTATATTCCGTGGATGAATCCTTGGACATTGTATTTTTACGCCAATACTGTTTCTTGCCACTTGAAATCGATTATTTAAAATGCCACCAAATAAAATGATTCTTTGTTTTACATTTAGGTACTCTGTAATTTTCTTTTTAACTTTATTGATTCAAAAATAGATAGCAATACTATAATATTAAGATTAAATAATTTAATTTTCAGAATAATTATCAGCGCAAGATCAATCCAGAGATGTGTGGAAAATGCAATTAATTATGAAATATTTTTTCCTGGCTTACACTGTGTATAAATTATAAATTACACAGCGTTATAAAAAAAGATTTTTCTGTGCCAATTTACTTAACTATCATAAGATTAAAAGTTAAATCTCTTATTTAACTTCAATATAACCATGTGTTCCAAAAATTACCATGATCGAGCCTTAAATAGCGGCTAATTTTGCTGATAGTTTCCCCAATTTTGGTCCGCTCCATCAAGAACCAAGTCCTTTGTTTGTCATGTCATTAAATAGTGATATGGGTGTACAAAACGAGCTGGGGCACTTAATGCCAGTCATTGTGATGCTTTATTTTCCCGCTATTTATAGCTTATGACTTATTATTTATCCGTTCGTTAATTAGGATAATGATTCTAGATTACGTTACATATTGGTTATTAGTTTCCAATATAGATGTATCATGTGTCAGCGTATTGGAAAATAATTATAATGGGTATTTGTTTTGCAATATATTTTTTTTGAGTTTTAAGATTATTCAGTACGTAATACGTATGAAATGGTTTTAAAGAAGGGTGGAGAACCTCGGTCTCGGTCAAATATGGTATTAGATTAATTTAAAAAATAACGATCTTATTACTTTTTCGTATTTAATCGTAATATGTGGTAATCAGTTAAATATACACAATGATATGTTATATAAAGTAAACATATTATTGCCGATTTTTAATGTTGTCATTCACTGTTTGTTAATAAATAGTATAGTTAAAAACAACGATAACAATGAAAAAACAATTTTATGAGTCATGTCAAATGTCTTTGATACGATGTACCGTTTTTAATAGTATGTGTAAAACATTGGAACAATAAAATAACATGTTCCATAAAATTTGTTCGTTAAAAAGCGAAATTTCATACCTGAATAAAACATGTTCATGATTCATTAATAAATACTGAAACATCGATATTCGTGAAATAATTAAAAGTGGCAGGCTATAAATTTAATATCACTCCGGCGCAATATCTCATAGGCGGGAAACCTCATATCATAGGAAATTGAAAATAAATTCCTTTAAGCTACCAATTACCCCAATCGAGAACATTGAGTTTTCAGCCAAATAATTTCACTGGGAATTGTGATTTGTGACGTGTCAATTGTGGATCGTACCTGTTATTCAATTTGGGCTGTTCTAAGCATGTACCTATTTGTTTATAGCAGATACATTGAAAAGTAAAATCTTCAATGTTAATTGATAAGGTCTGGCATCTGATTTGTCATAACATGAAAACAAAATACTATTTCTTTATCATTATTAAATTGTTTTGTAACTATAAAGTAATGAGCAAAATACTTAGTATATTATTATGTATAATATTGTGCATCAAAATTTACACTAACTATATTAGTATTATTTGATCCGTTGGTCAGTTTTTGTTTCACGCCTAGAATGCTAGAGCAAATGCTAACTTAAATATTAATTCAAAAATGATCAAAACAATCAACCTGGCAAAACTCCATCAGCTACCTAAGTCGACTTACAAACCAAGTTTTCGTAGTAACAACTTAAGTAATTGGCACGTAACATAAGACCTTCATAAGAGACCCACTTCCAAAGGGTCACTCTAACGTCAAAGCCACGCATCAATATTGAGCTATAAAGTCGGGTTTGTTTGAAGGCACAAGTTTTGTCGAAGTGAGATGTTGACCTTAGGCATTTTGCTTATGTGCAAGCTCTCAGGATGACATATTCGAAGGACTCTGTTTACCTACCGCTTATTAACTGATGGAAGATGTTCTTTTTTTTTCTTTTTTGAAGTGAAACTTCTGTAGGCGCATTGAGAGTAATATTTCAAGGTCGCGTCTATAGACGACGATTTTGATATTTGAATCTTGCCAAAAAGTTTCACTTCTGACACGTGTGACCGGCACACGCTTTTTTATTTATTTATATAGATAATTACAATAATATGTTGATTATATATTAACGTAGTAACTATCTAGTAATCTATGATTTAACGAGAACATGGATATGTCATAAATGTTATCTAACTAACTGTAAGCTTTCACTCAATTATGAAATGGAAGTTTTGGATTAATTTAACTCTACTCGTAAAACGCCAAAATTTAGATTAACAGTACGGCTCTTTGTCAACCGACTTCTAAAATAGGAGGTGGTTCTCAATTCGACTTTATTTTTATTTAATTTATTCCCTGGTAACTCGGAGCTTTTGACTGGGAGAACTTTCCGGTTGGTGCCATTTAAAATATGTCCATTTGAAAACGGTTTAACTTTTTGTTTCAAAATAATTATTTGCGATATACTCCGGAATAAACCAAGCGAAAAGATACAAGCAGTCACCAATCATGGACCCAAAAAGATTTAACATAACCGAATGAAACATGTTTTAAGCAGACCTAATCTCACATACTTCGTTTAAGCGACGTTGTCACCAACTTAACAAAACCCTTTAAAGTATTTATTATCAAAGCTAATTAACTCGAGTTGGGCCGTTTTCAGACGTAATACGGAGAGGTCATTAAATAAAACGCTCTTTGTTTTCCTTGAAGATGTCACAAAATTTCATACACGTACCTACTCTTGATATGTTGTTTGTTACTAACGATAAAGTTTATATTAAACAAATCATCTAAAATGAGTCATAAAATTATAATGAAAGGAAATTTTCTACTCTTAAATAATAAACGTACAATATAATTTTGTTAATAATTGTAGAGCAAGTCACAAAATAAGTACTTTTTGTATATCAATTTGTAAAGAATTTTCTGCTAAACAATTTTAAAGCAACTCGTCACAAATCAATCATGACTCACGAAGTCCCTGTTTGTATTTCCAAATTTACATTTCAATTCTCAGTTCAATTATGCTAATTTGTTGTATTTTGAGACCCAACTTGCTATGATTTATTACCCAGAAACATTGTTAATATTACTTCACGAGTAATGTTGTTTAAGAATAATTACTTTCGATAAATAATTTACTATTTTCAATTTCCCATAGGATTTATAAGAATTAGTATAATGCGTTCTTACAGAGTTTAAAAAAAAATCTTAAAATGGTTGCCTAACTACGTTAATTAAACAAAATATTACAGTTCTCCAAATAATAGGTAATTTCGAATATTTATAAATTTTTTAAGAAACTACTTATTGTATAATTATAATATCACTCTTGTATTGTCTCTACGAGTGGCTGTAGCTTTTGTAATTGGTGATTATTGATGTTTAAATCAGCGTCCCTAATATAATAACAATTTAACTTTAGTTTCAGTCTTTCTACCTACATCTTGTTAGAATAGATAAAACAAACATTAATCCAGTCTATTTCAAGTTCATCAAAACCTTCACCTACTATATTATTGACTCATGAAATATTTTAAAGTTAAATTATACATAGTATTAAAAACACGCAACGCATGGAATTATAGAGTTGTCGCCGATTCTTGATAAGTGTCAAAAGTTTGAATTAAATCTGTCCGTTAAGAGTGGGTCAAAATTGCGTCTAGAGAAAAAATAAACACACAGAAAAAAGTAAAGAGGGTTGAAAAGGATACCAATCTACACCTACTCGTATACTTTTATATATTGCAAAATGATTACTCAATCACTAGTGCACTACAATAATGGATTTCTTTATATCAGAACAATTTATCACCTAGCAACAAGAAGACATAGGAATTTATATTTGACATTGTGATATATCACCTTTAAAGGGTCATCAGTTAGTATGATAAATGTATTAGACCTTAGGAGATTATAGCTTCGAATAAAACTCTACAAGAGACTTTTTTTAGCAAACACTGTTATTATCTGTTTACTTTTTGTTTTAGAATTGTATTAAGGAAACAATACACATATTAATTATTAACATAATTAATTTGTGTATTTTTTTCTACATTCCGAACAAACCATCTTAATAACGACATAAAATCTGTGTTAATATTTCAATAATATTTTGGACAGCGTTCATTAATTAAATAACTTCTAATTTATTATTAATGGAATAGAAAAGAAATAAAGTATAAAAAAATACGCTATAAATATGTACTTTAAAATAAGATAAATATTTTTTATAAATAGTGAGAAGCTAATAGAGAGGTAGTATAAATATTATATTATAGTTAAAAGCGTTATGTCAAGCTGTGAATTCACATTAAAAATGTAACCCTGGAACGAAGTTAAGAGAGAATGTATCGCGTATTTGGCACTGGCCACAAGGCATTGTCTAATTAAACCAGGATCAGACGGCGCGCGGCGGTGACTTCTGAGAGCGCCTGACTGCTTCGTTTTGGTTGTTCGCCAACTAACTCCTTACAAAAACGATCGCCTTGTGGTTGTTTGCAGAACAAGCAATTATAAAGTTTTCGATGCTTTTCAGCTTTTACTAGGTATCGTAACGAGGCTTACGACGACTTAATTAGTACAAGGGTTTATAGCGAAGTCAATAGAGCAATGCCTGAGACGTCTGGTTTTGTAGTTGACGGTTTCATGGTATCGATAAAATTTCTATTCAAATATTTAAGCGAATAATTTTCTTTATTATACATGTATAATGTATATTGCTTTTTCTTTGAATACTACATGGTTTATTGATACGTCCAATATTTTTTGGTAAATTAATTCTAAACTTTATTGTTGCAATATCTTGGGACTGCCGTGGAAAGTCGTTTTTAAATTATTAATCATTTTATCGCATGCTTTATGGCTACAATTTTGGGTAACTTATTTTCCTCACAAATATCCTTCCATTTAGCTTTCTATTGAATTTTCTCTTGAATCTCTCTCATCACATACTAAAATGCATTTTCATATCATAAATCAGCTGCATTATAAAAATAAATGTGTATTATTTTAACGCGTTCCCGACCTCGTTTCGAACTGGTAGGTAAAAGTGTGGCAGCGCTATTAAAACTTCGAGGCAAGCTTTGGTCGTTAGAGAGCTATACTTTTGCTTGTACATGATGCAATATCTATACTATATTTTACTTTGGATCCTGAAGATCTGCGAGTGAAAGGGTTGTTGTGTGAGCATACTCCCCAAAGTTCGGTTAACGATACACGTCTTATTATGTGTTCGACGTCTGTTAATATCAGATTGTTTTGAAAGGAACATTGTGTTTTATGATGCAGTAAATAGTGCGCTTTTTATATGAAAATGGTGGATTGAACTGAAATAGGAAATAGCTATAAATAGAAAACATGAAAACAAAACAATAAAACCTATTTATTTATTTATTTGATTAGTTAATGAAACGATTCTGCTCATGGTAAGTAATGTAATAAACAGCTTTTTATTATTAGATCAATTCTTTTTTTCTTTTTGCAAAGCCTTTTCATAACGATAACTAACATAAAGTAAACTTGGATGTAGTTAAGCGAACTTTATTTCTAATGATAAATTACCAACCACAACACCAAAGTAAGAGTCGTAGTGATATAACTGGTGTAAATGTACTCCATCTAACTAATGTTAGCTCGGCTAGTTACTTAACTTTCTGCAAGTGTAGTAGGAGAGTCAAACGTGATGTTTGTCGTTGCCATAGCAGAATTAATTAAATTTGTGTGTATTCTAAAGATTACATGCGCGTCCCTGTTTGGACAGAGGTTAATCTATTATTAAAATGCAGCTGCATACACCGCAGGCGTATCATAGGTACTTGTATTGTACGCTGTTTGCTATATGTGTAAACGAATTTATTTGTCAATTTATTAATTTTGTGGTTTACTGGATACAGCTTGATCGTGTCGGATCATATCATGTAGTCGATGATTTTTCGCACGTTATGAATATTCTTTGGCAAAATTGTATTTGAAAATGAAATGCATTATCATTTTAAAGCTTTGAAAAGTAACTACAGTTTACACGTTCCATATAAATTGTAAAATGTCTAAAAGCTTTATTAATTTCAACATTATATTAGATTTTTCATGGAAGTAATAAAGATAACGGACTGCAGAACACACAATTATAATAATCACAGCTATTACCTTCGCTCGCTTGTAATTGCAATGTTTTAACGTTCGTTGATTATTTTCAATTAAATTTAAACACATATGGGTAAAGGATGTTTTATCAACACAATTGTATTTTTGTATCAGCCTATAAAAATACAGTTAAAAAATTTAATTACGGCAATGCTGGCTCACTTTCCGCATGAATAATTTATTTTGTCCTATATAAAGCAACCCGTTGCTTAAATGTTTTTAATGATATCTTTTTGCCCACGCCTATAAACCTTTCACTCGTATCATATTAAGACCTGAATAAACATTTTTTCAAACAAAAAAAGCTACCTACTATTTAGTAGCTGCTTTTTAATTAAAAATTATCATTTAGTTACATTCCTTGCTTTCAAATGACCTCTAAAAATATTCAATGTTAATACTAAATACACCCTTACTCAATATAAAAACTAAAAAGTATCATTTCATGGTTTGCGCTCATAATTCTCAAATTTTCTGGTTTAAACATCATACGGGCTTTTAATACGTTGATGAATTTATAAACCTTTTTAACGAGGTTGTACCTTACCTGTAACAGCTATAGCCTTGTCTGTTGTCTCCGAGTAGCTGTACCTATCCTAAAAGACCTATTTGTTTTCTACGAGGCTCCAACTACAAACAAAATTCAACGAGTATTCATTCTACGCTTTTTGTCTTTACATCACAGTGCTATTATGTTGCGAAATATATTGCGCCTGCAGTTGGTTAAACTACCGAAAATTGTCTAGTGGAAAATTGGTCGTTTTAGAGATTTATAAGTATAGTCAAAAACCGGGCAATAGAAAAATTGCGTTCTGAAACACTGGAATAAAAATATAGTTTTGAAGAAAATTCTTTTAATTTAAAGATAGTTGAATCAATTCTACTACTAAACTAATATTAAATAATAAATGCGAAAGTTTGTGAGGATGTGTACATGTGTGTGTTTGTTACTCTTTCATGCAAATACTACTGAACCGATTACGATGGAATTTAGCACACATAATATAGAGGGTAAATTGGATCAACACATAGGATAGGTTTTATCTCGGAAATCCCACGGGAACGGGAACTATGCGGGTTTTTCTTTGAAAACTCGGGCGAAGCCGCGGGCGGAAATCTAGTCTATATTCTATGCTATGATTATAATATTATGAGAAATTCATTGTTTTTTTCATTGAGATATACATATATGGAGACGACACCGCCTACATCACTTATGTTCCGCTCAACATACGCCACATGGCGTATGTTGAGCGGTTTTTTTTAATGGTTTTAAAGTGAAACGCATCAAATATGCCTTCGTGTGTGTTACGATATTGCACAAATAATACAAATAATATGGAAATGTGCATAGGAATAACTTTCATCGGTAAGAACCTAACTAGATAATAATTTTTAAAACTTAGTTAGAGCAAAAAAATGGCGCAAAGATTTTGTTCGTGGTGTCTCCTCCATACGTATAGTAATATTATCTCAATGGTTTTTTTAGACAAATTACACTTAAAAGTAAGTGAACCTTGTAGATCATATAGGTTAATTTATATTTGAGTATAATTAAATAAGCTTTTCGCGTATACCAAGGTTTAACCTATAAGTATTAACTATGTTTAAACCGTGCAAAGTTTGGAAACAGGAAAATGTAAACTGAAGCCATTAAACAGATTTTAAACTACTTCGCAAGTTATAAATAGCATTTTCGCAACTTGAGTTTTGACCCGCACAATAAATTTTTGTCACATAATTAGGGTTGAAAGATAAATAGACTACAAGCCCGCATAGGACAAAAATATGGGTCAAATGAACCACCAGGGCACATATCTAGAACGATAGCAGAGCAAAAAATAATAAGATTCATCACTATGCCGTCACTTGTAAGCTGTCCAACTGAGTGCAGATGAGAATTGAAAAGTACAGGTAGACTCGGTAAATTTTGGTCATATATTTTTGTACGGCATTCTTAACCATCGATAGATCCATTAAAAATAATAAGAAACCGCTCAGTGCCGTACAAAAATGGTGGTCCACCAAGTCGGAATTTTTATTTAATTTCCGAGAGTTACCGGGGGTAAATTTGGTCATTTGACCATGTACGGCATCTGTGTCATACTATTGCTATACTGCTTTTAATCCATTATTCCTCAACGCCGTACAAAAATCATGGGGACAAGGGGAAAAAATCGAGAGTTGTAATCCCCTCCCTTTCCCCACTCCAGGGGGTCATTTGACACAACACGAAATAAATTTATTTTTAAAGTATTTTATGCATAGATAATATTTTTTCATGTGCCGTACATTTTCGTTGGTTCAAAGGGGAAAAATCTGAAAAAGAAAAAAATCCATATAGTTAACGAAATGTTTGCTTTATATTTTGATAATAAAATATAAATATACATTAATATTAAGAAGCTCGAGGTGGTTAATTATCACCTTGGAAAGTCGGAGTCAGGTGGAATGGACTCCGTTAAATTGATGAACTAATAAAAAAGCTATGAACGAAAAGATGTGAATTATATGCAATCAGCCCATGAATACAGGTAAAGTTACAAGCAAATGCTAGTAATATATACATATTCAAAATGTACAAGTAAAGCGCTTCCAAATGATACCAAACACTGCATATTTATCTTAACTTTATTTTTTTACTCTGTATGTTTTGTCCGCTAGAGGGCGCCACATTAGATTTTGTGAAACCCCATATAGCCTTTAGCTAGCTGGTCGCTGGTTATCCAGTGAACAATTCAGACGCTTCTAATGATATGTCATTTGTCGAATTCTGATAAGTAGTTTAGAAGTTACGAGGGAATAGATGAACATACATACATGACCTGTAAACAACCATAACCCTCCTTTTGCTTTGCCGTAGTTGGGTAAAAATATGTTAATGCCGTACTGTATCAAATGGCCATAAAGCACCCTTAAAATTGTAGCTTTCGTCGCTTTCATCAGCCTAAAAGATGTGGTCTGCACAAAAATGTACGGCATCGTTTTTTCCTAATTTATCTATGTTAATACTATTTAAAACAACGAATAAAGCGTAGAAAACTATTATATTTCATTAATCTACGATGTTTAAACTTTAACAAAATTTCTGGTTTTGCATTTCTCTATAACTTTTTTTAGAACGGTTTCTTTTGAACGGCAATACTATACAACAATTGGATTTTACAATATCATGTTAAAAAAAAGTTCCCGTACAGGGTCAAATGACCTTACAGCTCTTTATATCAAGAATTCGATGAAATTAAGATGATTATTGGTATACATTTAAAAGAACAATTATTTTTTGACGGCATTGCTTTTAATAGTACTTTTGAGTGCTAGATAATATTTTGGAACCGAAGCCGTACTTAGTCAAATGACCCCCTGGAGTGGGGAAAGAGAGGGGATTACAACTCTCGATTTTTTCCCCTTGTCCCCATGATTTTTGTACGGCGTTGCGGAATAATGGATTAAAAGCAGTATAGCAATAGTATGACACAGATGCCGTACATGGTCAAATGACCAAATTTACCCCCGGTAACTCTCGGAAATTAAATAAAAATTCCGACTTGGTGGACCACCATTTTTGTACGGCACTGAGCGGTTTCTTATTATTTTTAATGGATCTATCGATGGTTAAGAATGCCGTACAAAAATATATGACCAAAATTTACCGAGTCTACCTGTACTTTTCAATTCTCATCTGCACTCAGTTGGACAGCTTACAAGTGACGGCATAGTGATGAATCTTATTATTTTTTGCTCTGCTATCGTTCTAGATATGTCCCCTGGTGGTTCATTTGACCCATATTTTTGTCCTATGCGGGCTTGTAGTCTAAAATGTTTATATGAGTTATAGCAAGATGTATTATGAGGATGTTTTTGTTCTTACTTTTACCTAATTTCAATTTAAATAGGTACTTACTGTTAAATACCACGCTTAGTATTCTTTCAATCTAGGATATCATGATTCCACATCTAGTGTCTATTAATCTATACGCTTTGCTAAACAATTTGTGATTTTAAAATGTCCAATATCAGAAAAACAGCTTTAAACATAAATTGGATTAAACCTGAATCTGACACCTGTTATCAATCCCAGATTCTTACGGTATATACCAAGGTACCCATTATAATACTATGTATAAGGTGTATACCCCAAAACAATAATTATAATATATTCGAAAACAACATATTAGGGATGCAAGACGCCTTGTTCGCTCTAATTCTCGATCAAACATATCACAGCAGATGCAATCAATAGTGAATAAGATCTTACGGCTCTATACGAGGGATACGACAAAACCTCTGCTTCGGCCTTTCAATCCTTTGTATTCATGACGCCTAGTAAACAAGGAGGATCCAAATAAGCCGATCTAAATTGTCGATGTATTCTGCTATTCAATTTGACCGCTTATAACACAAAACATAGAGTTTATTGTTTGTTGTACCTGTTATACACATGTGTGAATTGTTAATTCGATCGTTGTTAGATGGAAATTTAAAAAGATTCCACATTATGGAATTATGAAGATATTCCAGTTTGTTTTCTCACTAAAAATAGGCAACGCTGAGTGCTTTTTTATTTAATTATCGGAAAGTTACCGCTGTCCGAACCGAAATCTAATATTCAAACTCGAACTAAATTTTGCTTTTATTTCCATGTGATCGATTTATAAAAAAATAAATGCATTTGGTATATTTTTTTACTGTCATTATGAAAATGTACATTTATTAACGCAATCCTCGCTGTAATTTACCTGTGTTCAAGATAAAAACTTATCTAGTATTTATTTTATTATAATAACTAGGAAAACGGAATGATTACCTACTAGTAATAAACGTATTTATTAATATCCCTTGCTGTTGCCATCAGCATATCCGGTCTATTACCTTTAGCTTCGGTGATGATCACATGGAGGACTATAGGGCTGCCAACGACATTTTTACATTTAAATTTAAACTATTAATTAACAAAACCCAAAAGTAGGGTAAATATAGCACGAGCACAGCAAGAAAAAACTTTATTAAACCTTAATAATTCACCATTTATACCAGTTTTAATAATAACTATAGCTTTATACAAAAAAGTATTTGTTCATTTGAATAAAGCTTTCTATCACAGGATACATTACCTTCAACATAAAACTATATATATAATAATTTCAATATATCCAATAGCCAATCAATAATCAGAGTATCCTATTAAATAAACAGATATCTGTCTATATACACTAAATGAATGAATATACCCAGTAAACATTATTAACTATTCATATTAAATTAAAGTTCGCATCCCTAAGCTTTCTATATTATTTAACGTACGTATGGTTGACATCCTTAGTGGGCAGTAATATACAGGCTCATAGCAATTTACGCCTTACCAGCCTTCAATACACATAGCTATCTAATTTGAAACCCGTTCATCACAGTTTCAATTCAATATGTTAAATTTTCCAAACAACCGAGCGATCTTACCAACCAATGTTTAGATAATTGGAGAATAAACAGAAACGGTTTCGAAAATATCGAGATAAAGGATAAACATGCTTACAAAATTAATCATGTGTTCATTAACACGTTCACTGCGGCATGTCCAGTATCGGGCCATCAGCGACTACACCACAGTGCGGCGCCCAAAATCGCAGTTTTCACCGTGGTGCGGCGAGGTTTTTTATATGTTAATCAATGACTAGAAAAGAGACAAATATATTTTTGTGATCACAGTTTGAAGTAGGACTCAATTTCGTTTAAAAATCGTATGGCAAAATATTGGACACACGCATAGAAAAGAAACCGTTTCTTTTGTGTGCGGCATGTCAAATATTTTGCCATGGACAAGCACCTCATGCCGCACTGTACTGCGAGCGCGCCGCGTGTCAATCTCGCATAGTGATGTACCAGGACCGCACGCGTCGTTATCAAACGAGACGATTTTTTTTGTTTGGAGTATAGGCCCACCTCAATTTCTTAGCGTATATTAATGAAATGTGTGTTAATTTGTTCCTTGAAGTCCCTAGATTACAGTGGTGACATTATTTTTACATGTTTTAACCGGAATCCTTAGAAACACGATGTGCAAACATTAACCTCATTCCTACATAAAAACTAACTGATAATGAGCGATTTGTCTTGTGTGACCCATCCGAATCATTGGGTATAATATATTTAAATGAATGAATAAATAAATAATAGAAAACATCACATACATTGTCACGATTCCAAGCTCGGAAATCGGAAACAGCGAAGTTACCACAAACACAGATACCCGATTTGGTTATAAATAGTATAGAAAATAAGTGATATAAGTGTGTGTACCTCAAGTTTCTGGACCTTATACGATTTTAGCGAATGGGAAAACTGAATAAATAAGAAATAATTAGTTAAGTAGGTAGGTAGGTACGTGATTTATGACTAGGAGTAGGTACATAATATTAGGATATAGGTAGCCATTTGCACAGCTATGCTATTATTCAAGTTGTATTGTAATATTAAAAGCTCTTAAGTTGTAGCAATTACATTTTAAAATAGGAAATAAAAACATGTTTATCTTAAAAATGTGGTTAAAAACATTACAACTACGACAGGAAGAATCTGACGTCTATCAAAGCAGCCAAAGATGTAAAGTTTCGTTACACGGATTTTTTTAGCTTAGTAGAAACAAATTGTTTTATTTGATTAATTACAGGATTTAAAATCGCTATCAATCACATTCTTCCATATAAATAGGAATAAAAACAGTTTCTAAAGTGATTTGTTTAAGGCAGTTTTTTTTCGCTTTTTGGTTTTATTTTCATTCTATCGATAAAAACGTTTCGTTCCAGATATTTTTAATGTTGGCCATTGTTCTTGGTTTCTAGACAGCACTACAGCAGGGATGATATCAAAATAAAGCTTTTTAATTTGATTTCATGATTCCGGTTTCGTTTGTAAAACAACGAAGCTTCAAAATTCATAATATAATTTTATATTTTTACACGTTTTTTTTTATTACTATACGTTACCGAGTCTTGGTGGGCCCACAAAAAATAGTCTCCTTTTTAAATGACAATGATACCTTAGAGGCTTTAGTTTTTTTACTTTCTTTTATTTCGTAGCATAAATGCAAAAATGTGATGACAGTTGTGAAAATAATATAAAACATTAAAACAAAAGTTACTGAACAAATTAAAACAAAAGTTACTGAACAATTTCCTGATAGTACTCTATCAAGTACCTTGTTTTATATGTGTTTTTTTTTGTATCGACGATCTTGTTATCTGTTAACAAACAGACTGAAATATACAAAATTGATTTATATCGATATCGATGTTTTATTTTACAGTGTTTCCCATCGCTATTACTGTAAACATGCCGTATCAACGCAGTGCGGGATGGCAAATAATTTTTCACAAAATCAGGGGTTTACATTTTCCCTCATATCTTTTAAACTATTGAGTCAAACTAAAAGCTATTTATGCGGTATATACAAGACTATATATACTATTATCCGAAAAAAAAATTTTTGAAATATCTTGAAATTTCATGAAATTATTAACCTTCAAAGTCAGTAGGTGCGATGTGATAAAAATGGCTCATGACGCACAGTGGTGAACTTGCCGATGTGAAGTATTGAAGACATGCCGCAACAACGGTAAGTTTGGCATTTTAGGTGCCGCAGTGAACGTGTTAAGCAGCTTAATGATCTACTTTGTATTACAATAAATTTCATTTCGTATAGCTTATATACTTTGATATACTTAGTCGCTGCTTTTTAGTATAGTGAAAATAAAAATAAAAAAAATTTCTAAACCTAAATTACGGTAATCCATTATGTAGATAATATTTATAATATATATTTATATATATTCATTTAGATATATCGCCATTAAATTCATTAGCTATTCTTGAAACTATTTTTAACAGTATTTCAGTCAGACGGAACACTCAGTATCGCAACAAGTCCGATTTTAAATTTCACAGCGGTCCATTCGAGCACATCGAGCGCGGGCTTGGAAACACAAGACTTCAATTTCAGCCAATAAAAGATTGATATACTTGTAAGTATCTGGGAAACTTAAAGCGGGGTATTGCAGAATCCATACGCAGGTAGGTACATACTCACCGACTATTTCTATCATCAGCGTCACAGTGCTATTGGAAAAGTTTTTCGATCAACTGAATAGTGCTTTCTACGTGCCATATAAACGGGCAGATGGGACTCTTTTGTAATTCCACACACAATGCTACGAGCTAAACAGTTTCATAGTTTCATCTTCACGCAACGTCTTCAAATTGGCCCGTTGATAAGATAAAACTATTTTTCCAAGTCGGCCAATAAAGGAATGTTTATTTCGTTTACTCGCTTTCAACCCGCAGTGTCACGCGCAACGAGAAAATGGCATCAACTTTTTTCTTACAAATTTTTTCATTCAATATAGTATTGGCTGATTATCTACGTCTGTAGAAGTAGTATAAGAAAAAGTAAAATTTATTTGAATAAAAATGAATTGAAAGACTGTGTGCGTTTTATTTTTCATTGTTCGTTAATCATAATATATTCACAGTGCTTATACTTTATCGAACGCTAAGGCATACTAACAACTAATAATAAGTAATAATATTGATATTTTTTTTAATTTAGATAGAAAGTTTTGGAAGAAAAAGAACGCCTCTTTCAAATAATGTCAATAAATTTACTAATAAGCAATCGAATGTAACAGCTTAAAAATATCATCTGGAAATAATCCCTACAATACATTGGGAACAATCGCTACTTAAGTAATAAGTATAGAGGTTGAGGAGGGTAGACTGACAGGATAGGTTATAGTAAAGCAATAATCATTTGTCTAGCCACATGAGGCCTAAAAAGCAATTACGAAAAAAGCTGATAAAATAAAAACTAAAGAAATATATCGACTTACTTTTCTATATTATTTAGAATTAAACTGGTTTGAAATGTTTCAAAGCCATGTTTGAAGAAATAGGTACCTGAACAAAAACAGATAGATCGTAAATATAACTACCATATATATAAAATATGTTTGTACGTACCATCTCAATATCTCTTTTACATAGTATGCATTATACAAAATCAGATTTGCAATTGACGGTCGCCGTGTTTGAAAAGGTTCTAGATAAACTGATTTATTCCCAAATCCTCTACGTAAGCATCGAGTAACCATCAAATCCTTTTTCACGGGGCCAGAAGTCATAAACAAAGGCATACTCGTTCACGAGTGCGTACCTCTGGGGATCCGCCTTGCGTTCCTAGGAGCATACAACTTAGATGCTGCCGTAGCGAACCCACCACGCAAATAACATTAGCATAGTTATCGAACGCGCTGGGATGAGACCTCCGTAAAGGTCCCGCCGGGACCGGGACGGCTCTTAAACCCGCTTTTCCGATAATGACTATCGATGATTCCACCCCGAATGTGAGCCCGGCCACAATATTATTACGTAGTTTAGCCGTTGTGGGGAATTGCGAAATATAACACGCGTGCTGGTATTCAGTTATTTGCTCGCGGGAATTCTGAGATGTTGTAAGGAAGTGGTTTGGGTGAAATTGTTATTCGAGATAATGTACATCATAATTTCGCAATACTATATTCAAGCGGTGGTATTAATTGATTTGGGGAGCAAATTATATGTTCGAGCAATTAAAAGTTTAATGAGTTTGACTCATACACGTATTTTATTATATAATACCGAAAATTTGACGGGATTAAAATAAAACTTCAGTATTTATAATTGAATTACATAACCATAATAATTATAATTATTTACCTACGGATATTTGAAAACTAATTTACCTTAGCAACTGACTTCAATATAGAACAATTTCTCAATGTTTGTCGTATTTTATTTACTTTATCTTTTCGTCAATTGTGAAAGGATTATGGTATTGATTTCTTTGTTGTGTAAAAACTTCTTAAAGGTTCGGTGCCTTGTATTTCCATTTTAGTCTTTGTACATTTAAAACGTCGTAAGCATATTATGTATTGAATATCGTATAAAACTGTCGTGTAATATTACATATAGGTAACTCAAAGGTTATTATATATAACCATAGAACGAGACTGAATAATTTCTTTAGACACTAACACTGGTTTAACTTGCTCCTTTGTCATTTCAATCGAATTATAGCTTAGTTTATGTCCTATTTTATCATATAAGAGGGAATTTGTCAAGCTATTGGTGTCTTTCTGTCAAACCAGGAAGGGCTTAGCGATAGAAGAATGGTTCGTTTTACTTAGAAATCAAAACACGAATATTTCTCATCGTGAAGAATAAAGCATTCCCTTGGATGGGAAATTTGCGATTAATAATCTTTTCGTCGCATTAAAGGAAGGCGATGAAATAAAGGATTGAGCGGGCGTGAGATTCAATTTGTTACAGTCTTTAGGAAACGTTTTCAAATGAAACATTTTGTTTCGCGTGGAAGTTAAATTGTGTTTCTTACGAGATTCTTGTTGGTGTAGCTTGTTTTCTTGACAGAAGGAACTTGATATAAAGCCTTTAATATTCTATAGTACTTGCAGTGAATAAATAATTATATTTAGGTACATGATGTTTGTTTTGCTACCTATTTAGATTATTTTCATTTTTATAGAAAATCTATTGTGAAATATAACAACAATAAAAATGTGTCTCACAATTTACACTGCATTATATAAATACTAGCGGACCGCCCCGGCTTCGCCCGTGGTACATATTTCGCAATAAAAAGTAGCCTATGTCCTTTCTCGGGTATCAAAATATCTCCATACCAAATTTCATGCAAATTGGTTCACTAGTTTAGGCGTGATTGAGTAACAGACAGACAGACAGAGTTACTTTCGCATTTATAATATTAGTATGGATGTATTCGAATTAACTGTTTTAAGTATACCTCTTTATAATAATTTTAAAGCTCTTCGTTACGTTAACACAAATTCACTTCAATATTAATTTATTTCCCTTATTCAAACCAATTCACATCACATTTGTGAACCACCCCAACTTCGAACGTTCGTTTTTGTTATTATAAACACAACACACATTTATAAAGAACTCAAAAGCTCGCACAGCAAAAGCTGACAAGCCGACAATCGGCCTGACAATAGCCACATAAAACATTACAACATAACGCTCGGAGGCGCAGAAATTCGACTTGTTTGATTAAAATGCGAACACATTTGCGATTCAAATCTTCCTTTTTTACTGATCATAAAGTATTCAAATGGCCGAGTTAATATTTCCGACACGTCGGCGAGCGTGGTGGCATTTTTTCTCTTTATTTCAGCCACGGGACGGACGCAGCCGCGAGATTTATGCGATGTAAACCTTCATTTATCTGCAGCAATCGAAATTATTAAATGATTCGTACGCGCAATCAATTCATTTAAATTAATTGAAATTAAGGACATTATTTCTGTATTCGTAGACAGTTTTTTTCGAGTGGGATGGCAAAAAATAAGAGTTATGGTTGAAGAGAGATTTGCACTCGTAATTAAAAACTAGCCTTTATAAAATAGAAGTTAAAAACAAAAAGTAGTGAACATATAATTTAAAATCAACGTGCCTTTTAGAGAAATAGAAATTAAGATTAAAGTTAAACATCGCAATAATCATAATAGAAATAATAATCTCGAAATTAAGTCTTATTGACAGTATAGCTACCAACTGGAATGGAATGATGTTATATCCAAAATGACAAATTGCTCGTAAAAACCTATATTCACAATTTCACATAACACATTCTTACACATGCATATAACACGATCTCATACCGATTCGACTGTACTCAAACTTGTTACAAATATATCATTCCTCCGTAACACGATATTGGAATTAAATTTATATCCTGGAGCATAGCAACGCGGAGGATCGGAGTATATGCTGTATCGAGAGTAACAAATGCAATACCTCTCAAGTACGCACTCCAGGGTTATTGCCACCCTCCTATCGGATAAATATGGCCCGTAGGAAATGATGAGAGTGGCTATCCAAGGGAACCTGGGGTTTAACTCTGATGTATTGAAAACTGACGAGCCGTACAGAGTATTAACTTTGCCGTGTCAATTTCGTTTATTTGTACGACGGTGACACTCTTAAAATTTATTTTGCGTCGTAAATTTTGACTGACCTTTAGCGAGGTTTAACTTTTCATTGATTTTTTTGGAACGGTTTTTTATCTGGATAGTCTCAATCCAACTATGAAAACATGTAAGTATAAACATTTTATGAGTGTTTGCTTATTTTCTCTTTATAGATTATACCTATTTTTTTAAATGTCATGTAATAATATAAAACAAGTGCCATATTTAATCCTGTTTTTATTTTCTACGTTTCCTCTTATAAATTATTATTACCTCAACTATGGAATTTGTATTTAGTAGAGCAGCTTTATATGACGGAAAACTTGTATAATTTAAGACAGTCACTATGAACCAAATTAAAAAGTATTAATTGTTTAGTACATAAGACGAAGTATGCTTGTAATTTAGCCTTAACTAATAGACGCATACAGCCCGCTGCTCCCAAACTCGATATATAGAGATAGCTTATAGTGTCAAATTAGCGGAGCCTTGCAGTAATTAAACGCTCCTATCTTCTAACAAGTAATGAAACTACGCTTCCTTAGTTCAAATTAAACTAAGCTATTGGAACAATCCGCTCGATGTCACTGCCAATTGGCTGTGTAATTAAAATACAAACAATATCTAATAGACATTAAGAAAGTATTTTATAAAAAGGTTGGTGATTAATACTTTATATTTAATGACATTAAATGTTTACTGGCTCGTATAACAATGTTTAAACAAAACGAAACCCAATACTCAAAGACATCAAAGTGAACGGCGTTCATTAAAATCGATACCAATTAAATTAGCTGTCACATTTCTAGTGAGGGGCAAATAACTAACTAGGTTATCGGACCAAATCCAAAGCTAATTTGTCAAAACCTCGTGGCAGTTAACGATACCCGTCGGGGTACAAATAACAAGATCGCTGTAAAATTCAACAGAGTGTAACGGTTCCGGAAGTCCTCATCGTCGGCCTGACTCAAAGACACTTTGATAACATTTGCCTTGGCCGACCCACAAACGCAATTTAAATAAATCAAATTTGACGCTATGTCTACAGTTAAAATGCCCATTGGAGCAAATATTTTGCATAATGACTAGGAGCTTCTCCGCCTTCAAATTTCTATTAGGTTGCCAAGGCAACTGTTTCACTTCGCATCTCGATTGAGGCAAATATTATAAATTATTTTCGAATTATACTTTAATTGAATGGTAGCATTTAAACAATATGGAAACAATGTAAAGAAGAAAGAAAAGGTAATAGGTATAGATGGTTATTAAAAAGAAAAACAAATGTTTCATTATTATATATTAAAATTTTATTGTCGTCAAGTATAACTGGTTCCAAAATAAAAATAACAGACAGGGAAAAAAAACTTTTTTACTGCTTGTTTATATCTCGCCCATGTACTTCTATTTTATTTTCATTGTTATATTATCCCCCTCAGTATATCTACAATTCCACGCAGTAAAAATAACGCGTCATCATGAACGATGATATGTATTTTCATTTTTTATTTTCAATAACGCGTCAACTTGTCAAAGATTTGTTGTAGCGAGTGTGTCGTTTGTAGCTTTTCATTGCCTCGAGGGTGAAGGGTGTAAGGGGACGAAAGCTTGGGGTTATTTTCTAAATAGAACTTTCCATGCATTATGGAAAAAGGTGTTTAAAAATCAATAATCAAAATATTATATGATGATTTTGGATGGGGTGCTTGAAATTTAAATGTGATTTAAAATATGTTGTCTAAACGAATATTATAATGAATTATGAATTATCTCAAAAACTTGAACGATTAATAAAAATTAAAAACTAATATACCATTAGAAGAATACATCTGTTCTAAGCCTAATTTATTAAGCCGCTAGTAAGCAATAAAATATATTATAGCCCACTAAGAAGGTGTAATACTTCACACATAAATTTGACCAATCTTCATTTACCTTTCCTCTGGCTCAGATCCAGAATTCCGATAATGTACGGCACACTCCTTATCACATAGTTATAAGTAGGTACTTATGTTAGTGAAGACACCAAAAAGATATACCTTATGGAATTGTGGTATAATAAAAACATTTAATGACAGGCTTTTAGATAAGAAACCTATGTGAACAACCGCTGTATATGTATACTGTTTTAATTGTATCTCTAATACAGTCAACATTAAACGTAAAATAAACGGAAAAAAATGCGTGAATATTATTTTCTTGTGTATGATTTTACGCGAGTATAATAATGCGCTTTTTGCGCGAATTGATTATAATAAAAAAGTCTTATGCTATCTAAAAACAAGACTGCATCACGTAAAATATTATTTTGTCAAACGTGTTTGCGCGATCCAGCAAAGTTAAAAGTGCACCTGCGAGTAGGGTAACCATGTGTATGCTTTTTGTTCGAAACTCAATACAAAACTACCCATAGAGCTATGAAGCAGTAGACGAAAAATGCTTTGTTTCATTGGCTTTATGAAAGTGAATCTCTATAGAAGTGATATTTCGGTATCCAATGACAGTTGAAGTTTTGCTGAAAAGCGGATACTAGTGTACGATTTTTTATCTCCAAATAACATACGATATTAATACCGTGTTGTACCAAAAAACAATAGAGTGACGAAGGACTGAAAATCCTTAGTACAAATTGTATCACATGTATCATTCATGATGTATCTGCAGTCTACGTCTATATAATATTATAATCTATCGACTTTTCCCCGAAACGAACTCAATCACAACAAGAAAAAAATATACAAATGTAATTTTTGCATTCACAAAATCGGTGATTTTATAGATTTTTAGTACCATATTTTTGATTAATAAAGCAATAGAAGGAAAAACATCGACAAAGAAAAATTGGTCAACGTGTATTTTTTATTCCTAATATTTTCTCTTTGATGGTTGTAATTGCAAAGCGGTATTTCCTGCAGCGTAGCCACAGTCACGTTTGTAAAACCAATAAAACTGGTTGTAAAACTGTATATTGTTACTCAGTAATAAAAATATAAAATACCGTGATTTATTCCTGAAAATATAAGTGGTTTTGCACGTGTATGATTGATTGGGTTGAATTTAACTTTGTAATTTATTAGCGTAGTTGAACTTTTACTGTAGCTTTCTACAAATAATTTTTAAACATTAATAAAATTATAGTTGAGTCTAAATTAGTAAGATAAATATTCATTCACCTCTGATCTTGATAGATCTCATGACATATATGAAGGCTTAATATACAAAATTACAAAGAAATAAACGAAGAAGCCCTACAGTTTACCTATTTTTATAATTTTAATATAAACAAAGTCTCTGAATATAACACCGTGAAATTTCTAAAAATAAAACATCACCCTGAAGCGCCCCAAATAATAGCTTCAATCGAAAGCAAAACCGTCATTTGCGAAATAGCTTCAAAGCGGAGTCATAAAATCGATCGTACAGGTGTTAAAAGTATTGACAACGCCAACCAACTTTACGGCGCGTAGGAAATACGGTAGCGAGAAAAAACACAAGTCTCTGATTGAATTGTACAGCTGTTGGTCGTCCTTGACGAAATTATTTCTATTGGAGCATTTTGTTCGGCGACAAAGTTAAATTGGATTTCTTATGGTGGAAGTGTCTTATGAAAGTGTCGGCGGGGCGGTGGCTTTATTCAGCCGCTCTGTTTTATATTATGACAATAGGCATTTTTACCACCGAACTCTGAGATTACAAGTTCCGTTTATTAACTTGTGTTATCTAAATTTTGCGTCTCTGTCCCGTTTCTTTTATCTTAGACATTGTATTTTTAAGAATGTCCCGAATTACTACTGTCTACCGTGTGACCTTTGTTGTGACTACGTTGCCTTTTAGAACTTTTGTAGAGCATCATGTTTTTCGATGTATTTATTACCGCAATGAATTTAATGCGTCTGTAATAATGAAATACCTTAAGTTTAATAGCGGTACATTATTTAAAAAATATAATAAATCTTGGTCGCTTCTAAGTTTAAAACTTCTCACCGAATACAATTCCAGAAACAGACCGAAACAATTTTCTGAACAATTCCGTTTACACCCATGAATAAATGAAGAAATAATTAAAACTTTCACGGGCGTTTATTTAATTTCCTAAAACGTGAAACAATTATAAAGTTGCAGCATATGTAGAGTTGAAATGAAACGTAATGTTCGATAAATTGTTTCGCCCAAAGTTTCAACAAAGCGGCTCAATTTTCTGTTACTATTAGGTCTTCGTAAATACATCACGCGTAAAGTCATTTGTGAAATTCCCTTTCTGAAATTGTAATTAAATTACGAGAGAACCTGATACACTTAACTACACCTTCTACCCTTTATCTAAACTTAGAGTTATTTTGTACAATCTGAAGTATTTGGAAGAAAGTCAGCTATCCCGAATTAATGCCGAGACATGGTGCCAGCTTTATCGGATTATTTGGACGTTGATGAAGTTAAAACTTAGCAATTACGAAGTATTTCACTCCGTTGTTTAGTCCCGGAGAGAAGAACCAGATATTCATTTCAAAATGTTTGATACAAATTAAATTGTTCCTGTTTTATATTATTGTACTAAGTTATACAATCATACCTACAACAGCAAGTAATGAAAGAACATGAATTATTAAACAATAGAATAGAATATAGTTTATTTATAAATACATCGGTTATGTACCGGGTTTTCGTGATCTGAATCCAAGGTAAAAACAAAAAATGAAATCTTCATTATTTATGGACCACCAACAAAATTTCAAAGTACCTATATGAGCGTGTGATGTGCTCTCTCCAAAGTCATAAAAACGAGCCCTATCACTTTAAAACTTGCGATGAAAAATGTTTAAAGGAGATGGTACAACTAAATAGAAAAGTTCAACGAAAAGATCTTCGAAGAATATTGTTGTATACTAATAAACAATGTTTTTCGTTTTTTCAAACATTTTGTAAATAAACGTAATTTAACTCAAGTAAATATAGTTAAGGTGAGAAAGTTTGTGTTGTGTATATATTTGAGTAATCTCTTGAACTTTATAACGGGTTCAAATCTGTTATTGTATTGTCGTGATAGTGGTTAGAGCTTTGCTTAAACTCAACAATATAATACTATTTCTATTGCGTGTATCTCTCTTTGAATACTAATTTCAAACTTTAAGCTTAGATAGAACTAACATCGATTTGAATCGTAAGTACATACTAGTGAAAAATGAACGAAAGAGTTTACGTTTTCATTCGATTTATGTAATGCACGGTTTATTTTTTTTTAATGCTATCCTTTTTGGGGACAACTTAAAAATTATGCATAGATGCCTTGATACTTTAAACTATTTAAATCAATTTTTAATAAAATATAAACTTGATATTATAAATGTGAAAGTAACTCTGTCTGTCTGTTACTCAATCATGCCTTAACTACTGAACCAATTTGCATGAAATTTGGTGTAGAGATATTTTGATATCCGAGAAAGGATATAGCTACTTTTTATCCCGGGAAATAGGATAGGTTTTATCCCGGAAATCCCACGGGAACGGGAACTATGCGAGTTTTTCTTTGACTGCGCGGGCGAAGCTGCGGGTGGAAAGCTAGTAATGAAATATGCGTACAAACATTTGTTAGACGTAATTGTGTATTTATATTTGTTTACGGTATAAATTAATTAAACTGTTTTCTTTATGAATACAAATATATAGTTACGATTCTAGGGCTTCCTACCTAGGCCAAACCTGTATTATGAAAGTGAATCTATTCCCGGTGTCCTATTAACAGTATCAAAAGTATTTAATACTTTAATTAATTTACTCTGTGCGTATAATCTCTTCTAATATTATGAATGCGAAAGTATGTTTATTTATCTATCTTACACATTGCAATAGATTGATTTTATAATACCTGTGAGTTTTAATTATTATCTATGTAATATGTAAATAATTATGTGTAATTAATTATAACGATCGAGAATATTAGCAATCAAATTAAGTACAACAACATTTTCAGCGTCATTATATGATTATATTGAATCTCTTTCATAAATAAACCCAAATAAAAAATTAAAAAACCCTCTATAAGTCATTCACCTCTCTATTTACCACTCTTTAGTTCGTTCTAGATTGCACCTCGCATGATGAAGAGGCGGTTAATATGATACAGTTGATTTAGCTGAATCAAAGACGTCTTGTCCAGTGTACACGAGGGCCCTCCACTCCGGGACCAGCGCGATAAAGCACGACCCTCGCTCTGACATACACTCAATAGTTGCACTCGAAATGTAGTTAAATTTCATGTATATTTACGAGCGTTTATTCACGTATGGAAAGAATTAGCTTACACTTGTAATGATGATGTCGCTCCTAATATTTTTTAACAAAATATAAATGACTAACTGTACCCCGTGGTTCTTACCGCAATGCTCCGCCCCTGTTGGTCTTAGCGTGATAATATATCCTTCTTTGATAAATGGACGGATGATGGATAGATGGATAATACAGAGTAATATTTTTTTAAATCGGGCCCGTGGTACCTGTTAATTAGCGCGTACAAGTAAGCAAACAAACTCTTCAGCTTTGTAATATTTATATAGATTTGATGTTTTTGTGTGTTGTAGAGTAGCAATGTTTCCATGGAAAATTCCATATCGAAGATCCCCTGACAAGGTCTTCAATATAAATCCTTTGTTTGTCATATAACGCTGTGTTGTTCGTTGATTTTATTTTTCATGGTCCCCATAAAATTATTGAATAATTTATTATCTATTATTCTTATGCAAAATAAAATATAGCTTTTCACTTACGTTAAATACTGTTGCATTATTTGATACGCTTGTATATTGAAATAATATTATCTAACCTAAAATCTATTTTCTGGAACGCTTAGGTTGTGTTATTTAAATTCATTATCAAAAAATAATTATAACTCAAGCATCAGATTAAATTACTTAGCCAAAATCTCACAAAGGATGAAACATGAGACCTCGTAGATGGAGCCTCTGAAACAGTGGCTCTATTGCGGTAAACATTAATGCTTATTTTAGCAACTCCGACAAAATTACTTTATACAATACTAAATTAAACATTGTGTATTGTATTATTGTGGCTTGCTGTATGTTTCATGTCTGTTAAGTTTATGTAAAACTGTTTGATAGTATATGATTGTAATTAAAATTAAAAGTTGATTAAGAATAAATTAAAACGATTGTTTTTGTTTTCGCTGATAGCAGTAGCTGGGTTTATATTCGACAAAAAACATCTCTGTTTTATCCAGAGAGATTTGCTCATAAGAGCAAACTTATCTTACGCGTTTCAAAATAAAACGATAATAAATTATTATTGTACTTTATACCATTTTATTTGTATTGAAAATTCCCTTTAGTTATAGCGTTAAAAAATGTATTATGTTTAATAATCTGTGCCATTTCATATTTACTGCTCTACTCTCACCTGCCTCTGGACGTACCTACTGTAATGAAACATACATTCTCGAATTCCAAATTGCGAGATTAGAAAAATAATATAAATACGTCGAATTTATATTTAACTACTTCATTTAAAATTACTTCATTGTTATTTTTTTAATAAACAACTTACAACTGCGCATGGAATAGTCAAAAATATTTGTCATTATCCTTTTGACAGTTGTCCACGTGCACAAAAAACAAGTGAATACTTTCCGAACAAATGCAAAATCCAACTAAAAGCAACTACATGCACATCTGAAAGCTATAAGCGAATTAAAGAGCGTTTTTTACAAAACTGTATCGCACAGTTTTTCTGATTGAGAGCGCTAGGGTTAATTCTAAAAGAAAACGGATAGCGGTAAAAATAGATTGAGAGCGACATTCGAACAATTTAAATTCAAGAATGTCCTTTGTATTGATTCGCTGCACATTTCGCTCCGAACTTTTTATCAGACGTTTAGTAAATTACCTCTATTTTTCTTGTAAAATAGAGAGAGAGAGATATGTTTTTTAAATTATGTACCGAGTCTTAGTAGTCGTCCGAAAGATTTAATCCTATTTTATATTTTTCTTTCAATTCTGTAATATAAATAACGTCTTTAAAATAAAGGAATTAAAGATTCGTTAATGTCGTAACTTGCAAGTATAACAAGATGAAAAAGACAAATAAACTTTAATATTGTAAAAGCTACAACATAAACATAAATCAAATCCTGAGCAAAAACAGTTGACACAAAGGGCTGAACATTATCTCCTGCTGGATAAACAGAAACGCGTCCCTGGGGAAAAATCGGGCCCCGTAGCACTAACTCGAGGGAACGATATTTCACCCATAGTGGTAGCACGTGGGAAAAATTAGGCGTAGCCATAAACGATGTAAACACGCTACGTTACGTAGCGCTGTGCTACGAGCTTTGTAAGTTGAATTTTGAAATACTGCGTCAGTGATTTCATTGATTCTATAATGTTTTTAATAATAGGTATGTGATGTGATTTAAATTGAGTATATGAAATTAAATACTTTTAACGCGATTTATTCACTTTGCTGTATAATTATTATATTTTTACTAGGTAAAGCAAACGCGGTCACAGGTAGAGTATTTTCAAACAATACTATTCAATAATTCAATACTAATCAATAAATCAATAATAATGCTTAAATTATTATTATTTTGTATTGTTTTCACTATACTTTTAGAATCCATTATACAATATTCATAATACTCATTATGTTAATTATAGACTAACGCATTTCTTTAGAATGATTTCATAAACGTCGACATAGCATAACAATTAACCTTTTTATCTAAATATAATCCTAATTTTTTCTATTACTTATCCACAAGAGCTCTATCATAAAAGGTTGGGGGAAAATTATGTAGAAACTAGGCATACAATAGTCCGTACAATAGAGATGCAACTGCAAACGAAACGAGGCTGTCAGTCAGATTGATATTCCCAACAATATCTGCCCCTTTGACGTTGTGGTTCATGTTGTATAGAGAAAGATGATCTTGGTTCAATCCCAGGTGAATATAAAGTATATAAGCTTCTAGAGAGAACAAAATATATTTTGTAAACATCTGCTATTTTGTAAAGAAAAAACCACGTGTGAAATACTCCAGAAGTACCCAACGTTTTATTTAGATAAAATTTTGTTAGATTAATAAAATACTATTAGTTACACACCTTTATAATAGTTAGTCGTGTAATAAGTAAAAAAACTATTTCTATTAAAGAAAAAGCAATCATAATTCGATCAAATTAATCGAAAATGACGTAACATTCAGCTACCACGTTTCACTTTCATATTACGTATAGTAACCTACAAACATAAACAAATGTTTTTCCTAATTATTAATTAACATTTAAAAACTGTCCATTTGACATTGAGATAGGTCTATGATTTGAGTACTGTTGAAGGACGTTAACTGGCTTGCCCGGGCGTGCCTTATCTCTTCAAGCTACGCAAAGCTGTTTCTCTGCCTAATATTATATCTCGTAATTTATTACTGTTAGAAATTCGTTAAACTCACTTTTCATGATATCTGCTTGTAACCGGCATTAATCTTCGCGAATAACTGTCATTGTTTAAGCGAAAGACTAAGAGAATAGATGTAATTTTAATACGATTTATTGAGTATACTACTTATTATTTAATTCAAAGCTTTAACAATAAAATTAATTCACAGATATGAATATAAAATACATCACACAGTACGTGCTGCAAATAGTAAACCATGATATAATTAAATCAATACACCAATATGTTTAAATTGTTATACATAGTAACCAACAAAAGAACTATTAAGATAAAATCATATAGGATAAATTTTATTAATTAAAATATGTATATTTTTGTATAATAACCCGTATTTCTTTGAAATATACCTACTCTATCGTGATGTACTATCCGACCGAAATCGTTTCTTAAAAAAAAATAAACATTAAAAAAATAAAGATCGACTCTATTCAAAATAATATTATCTAGACTAGACTAGACTTCGCCAAAGATATTCATAAGCTTAGTCAGTATTGAAACAATGAGCATGCAAATTATAACCTCAACCAACACGGCCATTCCACACCGTTTGCGAAGCTTAATAACATTTCAAAAATCATTTTCTGGATGTTTTCGTGCTCATAGTTTAAATTATAAAACTGTGTACCATGACTTCGCTAGTGTTGGCTTAACGCCGTGTTGTTTAAGTTGTATAACCCTTCGCAAACAAACAAATTTAATTACTCGCTGAACCCCTTGCCAAGATAATGTATGTATTGGCTGTTTGACTGGCACGTTCCTATCTTACGATCAAAAGCTCACTAAACAAACTATTTTGCATGTATAACCTGCTCTGTGCTGGTAAAGAAATTACTCGTTTTATTTCACTAGAATTCTAGCGAATCAAATTAAGTGTTAGCAGAGAATACATAATAATGATACGTGGTATTGGTAACGGTATAAAAATTGACTAATGTTATGGGAACATAAATTTGTGTTATTTATAAAGAAACGAAATCAATTGACTTAATGTAAAGAAGTACAACTTATTCTGCATTTATTTATTTTTATTATTTTTATTTATTCGCATTATAGTCACTAGTCATTAATATATCAGTCACAATTCATTCGAACTTGTATGAGACAAATTAATAATTTCATTTGTAATTGAATATTGAGTGGTTTGTAAACGTAGCTCTACAGATTATGATATGATTTAAAACTCTATCATATCCAATTTCTTTGCAATTAAATAAAATAATTTGGAAGAAAAAATAGGAACAACTAACAATAATTATTGTTTGTTGGAATATTCCGAAAGCACGTTTTATAAGAAAAGTGTTGATAATCCCGAAAGTAAAAAACACAGGAGTTATAGAAGAAGGAAATTGCAGCGTGTACCAAGATCACGTGGCCGTGTAACTTCTGAAATAACTACAAGTTTGGTGAGACTGTGCTCATAGAAGATGTAATGAATAACAAAGTGCTACTTTGTTGTACTTTAAAAGAGACTAAATCTTTTACATTTGTTCTATGATCTTTCTAGAAATCCTAAACTATCGCGTAGGGTTTTTATTGAGTTAAGATTTATTTGACGTCTGTAAAATCAACTAATGATTACGTATGACGAGGTCTTGGAAAGATGAAATCTTACTTTTTTCTAGATCTCCTATCCATAACGATCAATCATTTCATAATCATTTATTCACCATAAATATAAAATTAAATACATAGAAATCATTATCTTAAATTAATTAAACATAAAAAATACAACAATATTATAATAGGACCTGATGATTAAAAGATAATATGACCTGCAGGCCTACACTAAGACAGCTTGTATCTAGGTAATTTTAGAACTTCATAAACTAGACACTACATATAACTGACAGTTAAACTACAATACGCATAGCATATTGCACTTTGAACTGAAGTCAAAAACATTTCTATTTCCGACAAACTGTTTTGCAGGAATATGAAATGAGTTGAATGCTAGAGCGTGTTAAACGAACTGTACATTATTGTTTTCTGTTCGTTTTTTCTCTGAATAAATCTGTACTGTTTACCTCAGTGAATCTTACGTCTCCGACAGACGACGGTCTAAGCTATGATTTGAAAGGAATTTACATAGAAGAAACCAAAATTGAACCCAAAAATGACATACAATATTGTTTGATCTGCATGTTTTAGAATTGTATCTGCATGTTGTAAAATTTAAAAGCACATAATGAAGCAATTGTCTGTTTATACATTAATGATAAAAGTATGATAAATTGTTAAGTCTTATAGTAGTTAATGTCTTACATCTCACTTAAAGTAAATAAAAATAATAAAACACAACTTTATAAATAAATGGTATCACAATAAAATACTTAACAAGCAATTTATTTCCCGTATCGAAGGCCATTCATTTCCATAATATGCTTTCTTACTTTTATTACTTTACTACCTACCTATTTACTGTATTATATTTCTTTCAGGCTGTGTCGATTTCCTTTCAATGTATTAAGTAAAGCTTTTCAATAAGAAATGTTCATATTCGTGAAATATGAAATTCTTTCCTTACAATCGAATCGAGATGAGTGAGTCGAAAGTAGCCGATGAATGCCGAGAGCGGGCGAAATCCTCACCTTTGGAAAACGTCGTCCAATGCCGTTTCAGTATTGCTTCGCGGGTCGCCACGAATACATGCGGGAGCTTGTCAAAGCTTTCGGCACGCGAGTCTCGTCTCATTTAAAATAAAATTAGCAACCACATTACAATAATTACCTGTGAATTGTGACATGTTATTAATTAAGCTCTGTACTGACCTGTTGACTAGATATGGGTTAAAAACAAAATGAACCACATTGCTGAAGTTTGTTTGATTTTTGTTTGTAAATCGTAATTGTGGAAACTATTTTGTAAGTAAATATTAGTGTGTCAACTGAATGTTTAATTCTTAAAATATAGGTTGGTTTCTAAAGCAGTAAATAATAATAATTTATACAGATACAGTTTTATGTGTACGTGTATTATAAAATAATATCAACTACATTAAACTAAAATACATTTAAATATAAATTGAGCAATATATAAACAATAATTATAGCTTCATCTAATATATTCACTAGGACAAACACTAAGACAATATTGAGTATCGCCCGCATAAGGCATTAACCGTAATATTATGTATAATATAATCATCTGATAATTCTACGTTATATAAATTTGCATATTATTTAAATTTGCTTTTCTTTCCGTATAAAACTGACCCAGTTACAGTTTATAACACCGGCGCAATTTTGTGACTTAGATCGTCATATTTTTTATGTTTTTATTCATTTGTAATGACGGCTACTTGCTCCGCAGGTTTGCTCGTAAAAGCCCCGTTTTTCAATACAATAATTATGTTCACTTAAATGTTACTATTGTATAAAAATTCAGAGCTCCTACAGAATTATTAGTGTAAGCCTTAATAGGTACTTTTCTTCAAAATAAAGTATTGGTTTATTTTCTAAATATTAAATATTATTGACTCCGTAGCTTTATAGGCTGCAATAAGCGCACACGAGCGAACTGTATGAATAAAGTCTTAGGTATATCCACTATGAAGCTATTTAATTGAAGGACTCGACATAATGAGAGGAAAGGTTTCTCACATTCGTTATATACGCTACTTTTATTTTATTTCACGCATTTATTAACTTTTCAAGAAAATTATATGAAAGGTCAAATGATAAGTTTAATTAAAGTTCTCGGAAAGCCAAGAATAAAGCTTTATTCCTATCTTAAGCTTTATAATATTATCTTCAATGTCCCAAATTAAGGTAGAGTCTGCTGCGTCTTTTATTCCTGGACTAAATTATCCATTTTATATTAAAGCATTAGTATCTAATAATTTACAGTTTTGGATTTTAATACGCGGCATTTTAATACGCGGATGATGAAAATATCAATCGAGGTATAAAGTGCGTCACACACGATGAGGATTTTATATTACAGTATCTTAAGATAAAATATTATAGTATCTTCACCGTGTGTGACGCGCTTTATATCTTTGATTTATCTATACTAATATTATAAAGCTGAAGAGTTTGTTTGTTTGTTTGTTTGTTTGAACGCGCTAATCTCGGGAACTACTGGTCCGATTTGAAAAATTCTTTCGGTGTTTGATAGCCCATTTATCGAGGAAGGTTATAGGCTATATATCATCCCGCTACGACCAATAGGGGTGGAGCCACGGGGGTGAAACCGCGCGGAGCAGCTAGTAGTTTATAAATATGAAAGTCACACAAATGTTCAACTTAATAGGTATAAGTTAAATCTTAAAATTATGTTTGCGTGATATAACTATATTATAATGTTCGTAACTTGTATAAAAAAAGTTTAGTTATAAATGTTGCCCATAGCCCGCATGGTCAATGTTCCCATGGATGTTGATATACTTAGGTATTTTAACGCCGTAAAAAGAACAGAGTCACTCTCTAGCCTCCTAAATATCTCTACACATTAAAAGTATTACTCGAACATACTAAGTACATGCATATTAAAATTAATTTTAATTAAATAGCAATAATATTATTTTGTAAATAATATTATATTTACAAAATAATATTATTGTAAATATAATATTATTTACAAAATTATATAAACGTATGACGAAACGTTTTAGGGCTGATTTTTCAATCCTTGGTTAAAACTTATTCGTCGAATAATGTATAAAACTACCATTTTAAAAACGTATTCTAATTGCCCGTATTTGACAGTTTAAGTGACATTTTAATATTATCGTGTAATACTTTATTGGACGGATAAGGTTTAACCAAGGATTGAAAAATTATCCCTTAATATTATTGTTTGTACTATTATTTAAAACGCTGGTTACTACGTGTCAATTATAGAAAAAAAGAACGTGTGAGTGGAACCCACGTGTCAGAAGATGGTACAAAAAACGTCGCCTTACTCCGTGACGTGACGGTATTGCGATGACGCGACCTTGACATTTTACTCTCAACGCGCCCAAAGTTTCACTTCAAAAATATACAGTTTAAAAGACGTAAAAAACAAATATAGACTTTGACTTAACGATAATATAATTATATTTTATTATGAAACAAAATACCTACATACACGAACAATTCGCCTTAATCATGTTACGCAGAAACAAACGTCGTTTGCATAAACTAATAAAATGACTATAGTCCTTTTCACCTATGATGATTCCTGTGACACTTCATCGTGTTCCGAATTACGTATTTTATGTTTAAAACGTCAAAATATTTTAGTGCATAATATTTTTATTTTATGGCGGCATTATTACCAAAAATATAAAAATGAAACATCTTAAGCTTAAAAATCAAAAACAGTTTTGTTTAGTTTAATATAATGAAAAACAAAAAAAAAATAACACAAAAATATAATACCTACGCAATTCGTGTACATGAAATGGATCGTTGAAAAATCATAGAGTTGGAAAATCATATAATCGGCGCCCATCTTGTGATCGTTTGTCAATCGAGTCAATCGTCTGTACGAGTGCGTCAGCCTTGTATACAAGTTGCATTTTTATATTGATACTTTACGTGGTATTCTGTTATTGTTACTAATTGTTATTGTTGACTTTTTGTTGCTGTTGTTTGCTAAGTTTCCTTAGTTAATTGTTAGCGAAATGCCGAAAAAACTAATTTTGGTACTTTATTCAAATCGATTTCATTTCCATATAAAATATTATCGATTATCGGAAACAATTGATATGATTTCAGTCAAGACATCTCTACGCGTGTCAAAAATCGATGTGTCACAGAAATCATCTTAGGTGGAAAGGACTATAATTCATAATTATATTACTTGTCGATAAGCTAGCACGCATGTGAATCAATTTCAGATTTATTTTTTCGTATTTTATAATTTTAAGTGTATTAACTATTAAGTTAGTAAAGGCTAAGTCGTCGTTTTATAGTTCAACATCTAAATACACCTAGCCAGATCGTTCATGGCAGATGTCATATTTTACTGACACTTGCAAAAGATCCCTCGAGCCGTCCTTACAAACTCCATCAAGACTATGAATGATAGAGACCACAGATAAGGAAGGCATTTGCGTGGGCTTGTTTTTACCTTTTCCATGCGTTGTTCAATACGAAACGTACAAACCGAGTCCTAACTGACATCATTTGTTCAAACCATTTTGAACCTTATGTCGATACAAATTAATTAATTGCCTGGCCATTGTTTAACAAAAAATTCTTAACGGTTTCGTAATAAACTCCAGAAACACGTGCTTATTATTTTTACCTATCTCGTTCAATTTTGCCATTATATTGATTATATACCCGATACTTGTGACTTTGTACACGTGGAAAAAGTTTTCCTCAATACTAAAATCAAATAAAATGTACTGTGATAAAAATAGCCAATACATCCCACAAAGCCATCTTTTCTAGAAATAGAACTTTTGAAATTGGCTCAAATGTTTCATAGATTATTTACCTTCGAGATACCAACTAAACAAATTTGCAACCCTTTTTCTAATATTAGTCGGTGCTAATCTTATCTTCTTCTTATATATAAAAATGAATCGCAAAATGTGTTGGTAAGCGCATAACTCGAGAACGGCTGAACCGATTTCGATAATTCTTTTTTTATTATATTCCTTGAAGTACGAGGATGGTTTTTATGTAGAGAAAACGTAAATATGTACCACGGGCGAAGCCGGGGCGGTCCGCTAGTATTTTATGAAATTACATACTATGATGTCCGCCTCGGCAAATAGCGTAGGTTTTGTTCTTAGTTCTTACAATTATAATGTTCATTCATTTGATACATTTTTCTATCGTGTAGGTTTTCTGTTTGTTTCATATAAGGATTGTTTGCCAGAAAATGTATTATAATTATTTCTTTATATTTTTTATTTGTGAATTTATAACATTATAAAATTCACCTACCTTTATATTGTAATCACGTTGTGATTTGTTAGGTTAAAATAAAAATTTATTTGTAAAAGCCCTGAAAAGAATCGACTTCAATCACTCATGGTTAGACTAATGCATTATATAGAGAAGTATAGCAAACACACAAATGTAGCTAACATTTTCTCACAGCAATCGCTCTTTGTTAGAAAATCAAATCGAACCGAAACTAATGGACGCATGATAAACAATTACATGTCTCGGTGAGAGCTCTAAAGTGCACGCTAGTGTTCGTTTCAGAAAGCCTTAGCTAAGAGAATTTCTTTCTATTCCAATTTTCCGATACACTCTTCGTGACTTAAACGTCGACGTGTTAACTTTGCCTACAAACTTTGCGTAAAAACGAAAGAAAGTCCTCCGTAATTCATCGGCCTCGGCTCGGATAAAAAAGACGCAACGCTGAAATAATCGCCTCGAATCAAGGAATTATAAGATTAAATAGCTGCGTAATTAGAAGCTTATTTTCCGGCTATAAAGACGAATCTTTACGGACTCATTATCCTTTTAATTACGAAGAATGTAATTAATTCTTAACTAAACCGATAATTCAAATTTTATTAAAGCACAATCGTCACAGCAGTTTTAATAAGCCAAGACTTAAAACAAAATCCGGGGAGTTTTTCGTAAAATGAAATTAGTCGAAAAAGCTGGTGCCATTAAAATTACATTAGCATAAATAAGAGGAATGCTAATCTAAGCGAAATAAATCTTGGTGGAGAAATGTATTACGCAAAATAATGAATTATTTTCCTCCTAAATAAACAATTCATCACTGAACCAAAAGAACTACTATAATTTTTATAAAACAAAATATATTTATTTTGATAAGCACGCCCGAGTTCACATTTATGTGATTTATTTAGCTTTTTTGGCGCTTCAATTGAACAAATGAGTTTTTACCATCTTTATTAAAGCCTAGGTGTTATATTAATAATACCCTGGCATTGCAAAAGTTTTGTAAAATTAAACTGGATTTTCTTTTTTATAATTGTAAACAGCAATGGCTCGGAGTGTGCATATCGTTGGAATCGTTCCCAACAGTTATTTAAAAGTTTAACACTCTTTTATTCTAATTAGCCCTCTGGGATAAAACTTATACGAAACGATGGACTAACGCAAGGGACATTCGAGTTCTAAGGGTTGTACAATTCTAATAATTTCGGACCGTTTTAATGTATGCAAATACTTATGTAGAATTAATTAGGCCATAAATCGAGCGCAAAATTATTCATCCCAAGTTTCAAGTATTATTGTCCCTCGATGTTCTGTTTGTGTAAATACAAATTTGATACGAGTACAAAATGTTTTTGACTAAAGTTTAAATTGAGTTCGTGGAAATAACACCTAATTACATTAGTCGGCTAGCGTTTATGCAGTAAATAAAACATTTATGAATACTTATTTTCGTTATGTATAAAACTAACGAACGGTTAAGGGCTTGGTCTAGTAGTGCAAACAAATGCATCCTGTCATCCTATATGTAAATAATACAAATGTACTAAGGGAAAGTTGCTCCACTTAATTTTTAAAAATTAAATCATTCGTATGCATAATTTAATATTCGTAATAAGTACCAAAAATGACAATTTGAAACAATTTTCGTGAAAATTACACCGGGTGATTTTTTTTTTATCAGTACACAAAATTTGCGAATACTTTCTATTGATATCTTCAACTTCATGTTTATATAACTGATCAACTTTTACAAAGAAATTTGGACGAAATATAAAAAAAAATAAGCTTTCCATACAAAATGCATAACTCTATACATTTTTTTCGACCTAAGTTTCTTAGTGAAAGTTGTTCAGTTTAACTAATAAAACGGATAAACAAATTTTGTACCTATATAATAAAAAAAATGTAATGTTTGTGTTAAAAAATTATTAAATAGAAAAATACGCAAATGAAAACAAAAGATATTTATTTCTGACTAGCTTCCGCCCGCGACTCCGTCCGCGCGGATGTCAGTCTTCGCGTCTTCTACAGATTTATTATATTATGTATAATATATAGATTTATATTGATAAACCTAATAAATCTTTTGCTAGCATTCTGATGCTTTATCGGTTGCACTGGATTTATCTCTTTTTTTCAATCGCTTGAATGATATAGGATGGGTCCTTGATGGACATCGAATGCTGAAGTCTCGAATCAATCAATTCTGACAGTAGGCAATTTATGTAAAATCTTGATAATGGTCCATCATTTTATTTTGCCTAAACGTTACATACTTTTTTATATATTATATTTTTAACGAATGATTCACTCCAGTCCAAACAGCAAATAAGCAGACTTCTGCTTCTGCAACGTTTAGTTGTCCCTGAATTTGGAAAAAATAGTCATGATTCTTATCTATGACAAAAGTGTTATTTTTTGCATTGTATTTCAAATATTAATTTTTTTTAACCGCATCTTCCGCATTCATGTCTTTTGCCGGAATTAGACATTTAACTTCTACTAGTCCCATTTTCCCTTTTTGATATGGGAGTGTATAAAGTAAATTTTTTAGATATTTCTCGTTATACTTTTAAAAAGTTATTATTGTCATTTTGCTCATTAGGTAAATTAATTTCGATATCAGTTTTAAGTTTTTTGATACCTGCAATAATAACGTTATAATCGCCTGCACATACTTATCGATTACACCCTGTATACAATCCACCATCCACATTCATAATGTTTTCCTGTCCTCCTCTCCTTTACGCTGTTCACCGATACATTTTAAATGAGTAAATCTGCTACCACTGAAGGATGTTTCATTGTGATCAGCAAATTTTCACCACTGTTGTCGATTATTTGTTTTTCATTTTTAATCAGCAATTGGGAATCATCAGTTTTGTTTTATGCAGATTGGTGATGTACCCTAACAATACGTCGAAAAGGGAAAGCATCAACGAATTATCGTTTCGTCCTCTTTTTTTATTCTTCGCGTCTCTGTTACTTCTGTTTGTTTAGTTCTCAACACCCACTGAATTTTCTATGTTATTGTGATCTTCCATTACATCTGAGTTTTGATGATGTGATGATAATCCATTCGTTTTAATATTGGTACTTAGAGTTGGTAGACTAAACTAGAAATGGCGGACTAAATTTGTCAGCGCGTCTGTAAGATCAGAATATAAAACCAACATCCTGTATTTAAGTTACAAAATTAATAATCAAACAAAATGCCGCTACGTTGAAAATGACTAGAAGAAAAAATTAAAACACCTCGGATCAATTTTGGAGTAAACAAATCATTTTCCCCGTATGGGGATTTCCCCGGATGAACTTAGGAAGTTCAAGTTCTCAATACAAGTTTATATTATATTTCGTATTTCTCAAACGAAAAATAAACATTTTTGGAACTTCAAAAAAATTATATTATAAGAAAATTTATGAGCTTACTTCAGTTTTAAAGAAATATACATCCCTTTACTGACACCCCGTAAAATAAAGAAATTGTTGCCAATCACCTTTGCAATCTATTTGGTTTCATTAACTTTATGTTCGAAGATAATTTTTTTTCTAGTAGTTACACGCGTATTTTTTTCGTTTATTTTCCATATCGAAATCAAATGTTTAAAAATACGAATATTTGCACAAAACTAAGATAAAAATAATCAATTAACAAAAATATTAAATTTAATGGAGTAGAGCAACTTTCACTTCGGTATGAAGGAAAATCGAGCGTAGAGCACACGTCAGAACGCTCCGGCCCAAGGAGCGCGACTAAAGAAATTCGCTAGGATTTTTCCTAATTATTTTAAATATTTTTTTAATATTTAAAGAATTATCAAAATTAAAAAAAAAAATTTTTTAAATCATTAATACTCATTGGTCTTCAACCAACTCGAATAAATTAATGGAAAAAATAACTTTTAGCAGTATTTATCAATAGATTTTGTAAGGCAAAAAATGGGAAATTTAATGAATTTATAACGTTCTAATTAAGAAAATCATAAGTTTTTCGGCAATTGTATTCAGCAGTTTTTAATAACGACTATATAAGGATAATAATGCGCTGATCAGATTGTGTAAATTGTAATCGGTTGCAACGTAGTGAGTGCACAAACTTAGCTCGAAATGATTTTGGGGGAAAGAGACTTATCTTGAAGGCCTGATTAAGGTAACATAAAGTAACTTTATAAATGTGAAAAAATTCACGCGCATTGCGTATATAACACTTATTGATAAACAAGAAAAAAAAATTCAGTTTATCATTTCATTAGCCGGGAAAAAATTGTCAAATAACTTGTTGAAAACGCAATTTTGCTAGACTGCAGCCTTAACTAAAAATACTGAAAACTTGACCTTGAATATATAAGCAACGAGAATAGTTAGAACTAAGGTTACGAAAAATAATTTGCGGCCTAAATTCAGCCTCTTTCGGGCAATTTTCCCGCCTGAACGCCCTAACACAATGTTAGTATACTTGAAAAATGCCAACCATACCATATTTGAAAGAATTTCAACCATTTACAAAAGACGCTGCGACTGGAGTTAAACGTTAAACGAGCTGAAAAAATGTCTATAAGAAGACGTTCACGAGTAACCTCCGTTCAACCGTTGAAGTTGATTTAGAAAATATTCTTCCGCGCTTAATTTTCTGGAAATACTCAATTTACTTTTTAAATATTACAGTCGTGAAGATAAATAGTGATTTTCTAAATGAGCTTTATGTGAGTATTAAAGAACGTTACAATGATAATAATTTTGGTAACAATGTTTTTTTTTAATACTTTGTACCTACTGCTCTTTAATTCATTGATATAAAAATGTACCTTTTCAAATATAAGGCAAGATAATAGTTTTGAAGGTATTTTATAAATTCTGTAGTTAATAATTTATGTAGACCATGAAGATAATGCTTACTTTTCACCTCGTACTTTTTAATTATTTCTAAATCAGTTATGTTATAGAATATAATACAGTTAATGGTTATAGAATACGTATATATAAGCCTCTAATCAAATAAATTTTAATTCAATATAGGTAACAATAAATATAAATAAACATCGATAAAACGCATTCACCTTGATCAGAAAAGCACACGCACGACAAAACTATTGAAAAAGCCCCCTGAGATTCAATTTCCGAAATAAACCGTATAATACAAGTTTTCTGATGACACACAATACATCCATATTCCCCGCGTCAGCAATTGTCTTCCCCTACCGACACGTATTACGTCGATTTCAATTCAGCCCTAAAATATTCCACGTGCAGAAAAATAGTGGAATCGGCTTCCTCCTAAATCGATGGAATGAAGCGAAAGGACCCTGGGAAATATGGCGTAATATCACAACAGATGTCTACGACGGCTATGTCAACTGGCCATCCATTCACAAAGCTAATAAAAGATTCAGGATCGTCGTTCACCCAAAAGAGGGTCCTTCCAAGGCATTGCCGTCCTAAACGTGTATGAGAATTTTGAGGTCGTCAAATCCTCGGCCGACATTATCGGGCTATATTAATTTATTTAGTGAATATGAATAATTTATATAAGTTACGCTAATTTTTATAAGATTAATCATGTAAACATGAAACATGTACGACGGTTTAAACAGGCCGATTTTGTGTAATTTAACTTAACCAATAAATAAAAGTCATCAAATCAATCTCTCTCGCAAGAGAAATCCAAATTGCGTAAAAAATACATTATATTTCGCCTTTTTAAAAATAGAAATAATAAGTGTAGGCGCTATTGTCGACACAAGTGAAAGAGGTAAATATTTTGCATATACAAATATTATTTTTATAAAGACACGTATACTGAACAGCTTATCAACTAAATAATTTATCCTCCATCAAAATAAAAATTCTAAGAAATATTAGAGTGAAAGTTACTGAATAACATATTACATCAAATAGCGATTGCCAATTCCGGATTGGAAAGGTTCGGCCTATAATGTACGTGAGGCGGTCAAAAACAAACTTGTGCAATAAATAAAGCCATCCAATAAAAAAAAAAGGAAGGCTCGCGTTGTATATTCAATAAAAGATAAGATAAACAAAGACTTATGACCTACAAACTGGATTTATTGCTAATGCGGAGTCTATGACCTATAATATCATCGTTCAATAAAACGCAACGTTTATCACAAGATCCATCATATTACATTATATATAGAACGTTTAGATACTTTTATTATTATATCAATAGAGTTTTTGTAATCTGCTGGGAATATATCGTCCATTACAAATATGAATAGAAGGTAGTTTACAAATTTTCATCCATTTTTTGATTAGGTATGAAAACGTCTGACAATGTTCTTTCGCTATTTAAATCTATACAGAGATAGTCAAATTTTTGTTTAAAATTTATTGGAAAAATGAATTGAGACTGTAATAAGTTTCATATAATTCAGTCACGTATCCGATTTAAATTTACCGTCCAATCTAGCTAAGGAGCCTCGAACTAGCCCTCTTCCCTTTCCATTTGACCGAATGTTATACAACATAATCGAAAAATACATTTTTCGTTACTGTTTCTAACCTCCCGCCAACTTTCTCCCGGGATAAGGGTCAGTCGTTTGTGTGGAGATTAAAAGACATTATTTACTCATGTATGCTAAACGTAACCGTGCGTCAAAGTTTTATATATTTTTGACAGGGGTATAATATAATATTATATCGTTCACAGAGTTGACTGTCGTAATTTGATATGGAAATGTTATGAAGTGGCTATTAAATAATGTAACAGTAGATTACTTACACATAAAACGAGCTGCATTCTCGTTATAAGGCATTAACATTGTTTCGTGCATAGAAAACAAAACTTATTCTTTTTTTTATTATTCTTCATTTAAAACATTAAGTACACAGCAAGCACACAGCTATTTCAATTTGACGTCGTCCGTAAAATTATCATTATAAATATTAGTATTTTTAAAATAATTAATATTTAATTATAGGAACCGCCTCTGTTATACATTTTTTATAAAAATATATTTACCTATTAAAAAAGCTGATTCAAGTAGGTAATGACAGTCCCTTTCAAGTCAATCTGTCTGAACGGGTAACCTTATTTAATCTGTGACGCATGTTAATATGTATTACAAACTGAAATAAAGAAATTTTAATAAAATATAATATTTCCAATATTCAGACATAATATTCGTTAACACACTTATAATTCTTTTTGATGTATTATTTGGATTTTTTATCGTTTATTTTTATGCTGGCACAATGCTGGCAAACAATAAAAAAAGAAAAAGAGATCATTCCATTTTCAAAATTAGAAGACGCTTTGCCGCGCATTTTGTTGCTGCGTAGTTTGTACTTGGTTTTTAAATCGTATTTTGACGCGACAATTTTACTAATTAAGTATCTAGGTAATAAAATAAAAATTATATTTTCTTATAGAAGTCAGTTAAACATCTCAATGTGAAGCAATAATAAATAAAAATCATATTTTCTTATAGAATTTAGCTAAAAACTCAATGTGATGCTCCAATAATAAACATGCCAAGGAACAGTGTTATCGTGACGAGAATGAAACAGTACCCGTTTATAAAGCAATTTAAGTGTGTGTGGTGAGTGTCCATAATGTAACAATGTGTACGGTTAAGTGGATACGGTTGTTTGTGATGCTGGCTGCTTGCTGGGCTCAGGAGGGGGAGTGGAGCGAAGATGCAGAGGATCTTGGTATGTAAATTGTAAACATTCTATATAATTTATTCTATAGGCTCTGCAGTTGTGTAGATGTGACGCATCAATAAAGATTTATTCTCGTAATAATATTGATGATAAATGATTCTAGTAAATGTGTGTTCTTGTTGACGTTGTACCGTGTATAATTCTTTTAGTTTGTGGACCGTTTGGCGAGGAGTAGAAAATAAAAATACAGTTCATATATCTTGAATAGGTACGGAAATTATGAACTCTTTTTTTCTTATATTTTATATGATGAGCAAAATATTTTAAGTTAGAGCAGTGGAAGGTGAGATGTATATGCACGTGACATTCTACTAAATTATCTCGTCAAGACAATGCAATATTGCGTATCTTCGTTCAAATGATAGTAACTTATGTAAAGCAGTGTGATCTAGACTCTATAAATCTATATAACGGCCCGCGCAAAAATGAAACTAATTTATAGCTCTTTGAAAATACTTATTATTCATATTTTCAGCTATTGCATAGCTTCTATCGCGCGCGGGGACCGAATCCAGAAATTCCGTAACGAAAAAACCCCACGCTTCCCACTCCGACGGGCACGGCGGAGGTGTGGCTTGAAGGCATGCTATGCAATAGCTTTACCGCGGCAGTCCCCGAATGCCACACGTCTTTTTTTATATCTTGAGATACGTAAAACACATTTCTAACATAGACTAAGAAGAGTGTCGGCATGGTTTACAAATACCGTGTTATTTATTCAAAATACTTATGTATGAATATTAACATTTACTATAATATAAAAAAGTTACTGAACAAACACTAAAAAGTAGAAAAGCCAAAACTCCAGACTGGAAAACCTCGTGGGAACCTTATTGCATAACTCAGCCCCTGAAGTTAAGCGGTTGTCAGGCATTTGTCTTAATTATTCTTAACTAGCGCCTCGTGACTCAGCTTCCTCTTTTCATTGTTTCAGTTATTTTCTTCACCTTTTACAAACTATTGTTTATTAACCCCATTATTAACCACAATTCATTAGAAGTTTCTATTTCTTTCGTTTAAAAATGAATTTACCTTTAGACGCTTACTTTCAATTTTTTTATGTTATTCTTAAAATCTGCAGACAATTTTGTTTTATTTATTACTAGCTTTCCGACCGCGGCTTCGCCCGCGTTTTCAAAGAAAAACCCGTTCCCGTAGGATTTCCAGGATAAAACCTATCCTATGTCCTTTCTCGGGTATCAAAATATCTCTATACCAAATTTCATGCAAATTGGTTCAGTAGTTAAGGCGTGATTGAGTAACAGACAGACAGACAGAGTTACTTTCGCATTTATAATATTAGTATGGATTTCATAATGTTCGTGTGTTGCAATTCAGCTTTTATCTACCTATCCTCCTTTCTTATGTAGGTAAAAGTATAAGAAGCTTTCAAGCAACAACATCAATTAAACTTTTGGAATCAAGGCTGCTAAAGATAATGATGGCGACAATGAGAGTAATAATTATTATAATATACGTATAAATGACTATGAACTAATTAGCAAACTTGCAACTTAGAACAACCTGCAAAGTGAACCAGCTCCTATTATTATATTACTCCGAGAAAGTTATCTCCATAGTAAGCTACTATGAAATTTTAGTTAGATTAAAACATTTATTCCTAACCTAGGTTAGGTTAGGTCAGGGTAAAGCTCTCGCTCGAATAGACGCTGACTGCCATAAAAATTATAAAACCATTATTATGAAGTTGTAAAAAATGCTATCTCTTCGTTTTTCCATGAACTTGGAATATAAATTACTGCTACATATTATATTCCTCTAATATGTTGAAATTTTTGACCCGCTTCCAATACCTTTGAGTGTATTTGGTGCGCACAAAACTAATGACTTATTCCAAAACACACGCGAATGCCTGGCGAATGCTATCCATACCCATGAAAAATTTAAGTATCTCTATAATTTTTCAATCCACTCAAAACATTTATATAACTAAAAATACTTTTAACATTATTGTAAATACCTAACACAAATATATGCACAGAAATCCAAATAACTTTTATTGCTTTTATCCTACATTCCGGCACTGAATCGCCGACGCGATCAAATTAAACAAAATCGAACAAACTCAAGTGGGAATCGCGATCAACCCATTAAACGCGATTGCTTGTCGAAAATTAAAATGGGGATACATTTCCGTTTGTTCCATGCCTGTTATCCCATGCTTCTCTCTGATTTTTATTGTTAAACCCACCGGGAGTTCAGCTTATCCGCAACCAATTGCTCACTTTGACGAATTTTAACGTAACTTATACTACAGAGCATTGCTGAAATGCATTTTAAATGTTTTCACTTGTTAATCCATAGATACCAATATTATAAACGCGAAAGTAACCTAATCACGCCTAAACTACTTACTGAACCAATTTGCATGAAATTTGGTATGGAGATATTTTGATACCCGAGAAAGGACATAGGCTACCTTTTATTGCGAAATATGTACCACGAGCGAAGCCGGGGTGGACCTCTAGTATAAAATAACACAAATATCCCGTTAGTGCCAGACTTCAACTTTCAAAGAATAGTAATTGTAAAAGTAAGCATTTTCCGAGTCAATTAATTATTTTAAAATCCCAACAGAACGTCTATTAAATGAACATATTATCGAGTTTGCTCATAAACAATATTGTTTTAACTTATAACTCCAACAAACATTCGTCTGCACAAAAGTTGTATAAGGAGCAGAAACTTTTAACCACTTAGTTAGCGGCGTCTTGAAATCGCCTTCATACAAAAGAACAACTCACTGAAGTTTGATTTCTCGTTGCGCTGTCTGCAAAGAACAAAATGAACGATCCAATTAAAAGGTACTCATGCATAGGAAGCTCTATTCTACTTCAATTTTATTGGAACGATTAATTTTATTGCGAAAATTTCTGGACAGCGGAACGAATGGGAAACGAGACTCGGCCGTAGCTTCACCGACCTTTTGTGGTTCGGCGATGGATGGGTTTGTTCAGTAAAAATCTAATCAAAGAGCAGACAGCCGAAAAAGTATTCGTTCGATTATTCCGATCGTGATGAATGAATTCAAATTTTAATGTAATTGGAAACCGTTAATGATCGAGCCAATTCAAAGCAGGTAATATCGAATGAAGCGGCGAAATATCTTAATAGTTAGCATCGTATCGACTAATATCGGCTACCTGCTTCGTTGGTTCTCTTTTATTATTTGAGCGAATACGGAATAAGCATTCGGTGTATCATTTTCCTTCGCGTAATTAAAGATGTCTCGATATAGATATACATAAGACTTATCAGAAAACTTCCTGACGCTAAGTGATTAATGATTTTTATTAGGAGTTGGAACGTTCATGGGAATACTCGGAATGCGAACCACAGAAACTATTATTTTACCAGTTTACATATTTATTGTATTAGTGTAAAGTCATCACTCAGAACTACATGTGTAAGTAAATGTATTGGTAAAAGTGAATTCACACCTTTTATTTTTATTAAATACTGTTCTACTCTAAAAAAATTAAAACCATTTCTAACAAGCGTTTGGTTTTTTTTTACAAAACAGCAATAAATAGTTAAAAATAATCTACAAATTCCTTAACCTGACACCAATCTGCGATGTATTACTAAAATATGCAAAGCATTATAACAATTCGCTATTTGCGACATCTAAGCATAGTGTAAAGCTGGCCATACACGCTAGGGTGTACCTGACAGGTTTGCCTGTACAGGTCACCTGTTCAGGTTAACCGGAGCGTGTATGTTACAGAACTGTGCAAGTTTTCACACCTGTTCAGGCGACAGAAAAAATATAAAAATTGATATTTTTTACGCGTGGGGTAACTGTGCAGTTTAACTGTGCAGGCAAACCTGAGCGTGTATGGGGCGGTTCGACGTAGTCGTCAGTTGTCCAGTGAGTGCTAGCAGGGAAACACGTGCATATGTGTAAAGGAGTCATAGCTGCTAATAGTTTGAGATACGTATTTTCATCGTAGATGGTTGCGAAAATCATTCGGCTCAAATATCAATTCTTTCAACAAGATCACATGACAGTATAATAACAATAACTTTGCAATAACCATGATTTGCACCATCGTTCACGGTATCTTCGTTTATATTTCTTTTTCTTCAATAAAATAAATAATAAATCAATTAAAGCTACTGCGTCGATATCAAGCGCCGCGGCCGAGGGCATGGTTTCAAATGAGAGTTTGTGCAGGTTTACCGCTGCGTGTATGTCCTCTTCTCAACTCAACTTTACCTGACAGGCGTAACTGCACAGGCAAATCTGTCAGGTACACCCTAGCGTGTATGGCCAGCTTAACAATGAAGTTTGCTCAATGACTAGCAGCACGTGTTGGACGGATAGGTCGTGCCTGAAGCCCGCAACGTGTCCCCACAATAATTTTATTAATATTACCCCGGAAGCCTGTCACGCTCTAGACCGCTCGTATATCACCAGACGCGGGAAAAAATATGATATATTGAGAGAACGAGAGACGTAAGAGCTTTTCTTAGCCGCTCTCACTGTGTTTAGTGTCTTTTTAGTGTGAAAACCTTTTGCTTATAACACAACATACTTGTGAAAACAATACATCAACGTAATAGTCTGTCGGATGGGTTATTTACTTAGTTTATTGTTTGATTCTCGAGATGTAACAATTGTATTACGTCCCACACCGACAACGATTATTATTGTAGACCCATCTTCCGTAAATAACAAAGTAGGTATACCTCTGTCTCAGTCTCTACCAAACAAATTATTACCATACCTAAATAATAGTTAGAGTAACATGAAATTATTTAATTAATATTATGTCTACTACAAAAGAATATTATATGTCTATGAGATACGTCTATAATACTTTGATTAATCTTGTATTTAATCACTTATAATATACGATCGTAAAATACATTCTTGCAAAACACACTCATCATACACAAAATCATAATAATATTAATGGTTGCATGTCTCCAATGTGGCACTCGCAGTTTCGTTCGCCGCAATTATGAGTGGCACAATTCTTTAGTGCCCTCAAACACGACATAATCTCAGCGTTATGGCTGTACATTACGCCCGAACCCTTAATTTAATATAATTTATATTTCCTATACATTATGTTAAACATAACCAAAAACTTTAGTTTTGCCTGAACAGCTTCCTTAGTTGAGTTTGTATTTACAGGTCATTTTCTTTTAAATAATCAATAGCATCGAGCCTCTACAAGTTTTATCGTGTTTACTGAACTTAATTTTAAACAGTTAACATTTTCAATAAATCGTCTACTAAAATAATAGTAATCCGTGAATTTAAAGTAATTCAATTTAAAAACATAAACTAAAACATTTTATTAGCAGTTACATGCAACAACAAATTACAACCAGTTTGATTGATACATCACCTAGCAAGTTTCAATAAAATAAGCACAACTCGCGTAACATTAGTTTGTAGTTATTGTATTTATCAAGTGTTATTCCCACACGTGCTTGTAGAATAAATAACTATTCTTTAGCCTTTCAACAAGACTCTTCGGCCTCCGAAACAAGTTTGCCCGAGGCAGAAGGTCAGTAACTTAATTTACCACAAGTAAATTATTGTACACAATGGAACGAAGAGCAAATTTCAAACATCTAACTTTAAGGACCTTTTCATTTTTAAATGTCAAGCACAAAATATAAAAAAAACATTATTTATTTTACATGGTGAGTTCACAAAAATGAGGTACTTTCTTGTTAGTGGGTAAAAATTACAAAGGATAGTCATTATTTGATTTTATTAAAAAAAAATTCTCAACCCGTAAAAATATAATTTACAAAAATTATAATAACAACGGTCAAGTGTATGTTTAGAGTGCCTTACTGAAAAGGGTACGATATTTATTTCACGCAGCCGATGATATTATACACTATCGGTGTCCCACTATCGGTATACTAAGCGCGAAGGGAATTGTAGACTTGCATACACTGATCAAGTAAAAAATACTTAAACAGCAAAATTACGCCAAATTTTTTTTTAATTTTTCCATAAAATTCATTTTTTCTTCTCTAGCTTCGCGCAGCCGGCATATAACGCTTTGCTATGAAAACATAATCTTAAACGATAGCTCACGTGTGCGTGGCAAAGTTGGGCGGATTGCTTGTATTTATCTATTTGAAAAAAAATGCATCTGGAATTTTATTAGTATTTTTTACGTACTTGCAGCGTATGCAAAACAATAACCTCCATTGAGCTTAGGATACCAACGGTGGGACACCATGTATAATTTTTTTTTTCATATAATATATAGGTAATCAATTTGATTTTAGCCTTCGAAAATACTACATTAAAGCCTATCTCAAACTTTTGTCGTAATTACTAAATAGAGTTCCGTTTAATTACGAAATATTTGCTCAGGGAATACTAGAGCTAAATGTAACAATTTTGAAACATGAGAAAAGACTAATAGTATAAAATCAATGTTTATTTCAAATAGCTGAAAATGAAATTGGAATATGATCTATAGTATTTTACTTCAGATTTTTCCTCAAACTACGTACAGCCTAATATAAAAATAGCAAAAACTGTTTGATATAATTCATCCAAAATAGTAATCTATCTTTATTTGGGGTATTCTTCACGGGAAGTAAATTGAAAAGTCCAACTAAGTATGAATGATGTTGCATATTACTTGGCCTGAACACGTTGACAATCTCCCGTAAAGAAAAGAGGATTATTTGATGCGGTGCGAAAGCGACATTTTAATATTACTCCTATTTATATTCATGTCCTCTTATCGCGAGAGGGGAAAATCAAGAGTCATAACCGTGTTGGCAACGAAACAGTGATATTCACTTAGTAATTCTTGGTATTTCCGATAAATGTTTCTGATATGAGAATGTAACGGTTGTTAGCAAATTTCTGCTTCTGCTTTTAATGCCAACGTTATATTATTTCATGTATGATATTTAGACATTTTCTCATACGTGTTATGAAACTTGAAACATTATACTTTAAAAAAATTAAGGTTTAGGACTCAGATTGTTAATGCGTTTTCAAAGAATTGAAATCCTAATTAATCACCTAAACAACTTACTTCATTTCATAAATTAATATCGATATAGTTACATATATAAAAATGAAACTCGTTTTAGCATCACGCGTCAACGGGTGGACCGATTTCGATAATTCTTTTTTTGATAATATTCCTTGAAGTATGAAAAGAAAAATCTAATCCGTAGGCTGTATTTTTTTCTATTTATGTGTTGAATTGTATTGTTTTGTATTACATATATATTTCAGCATCGGCAGATTCGCTACCTATTCGAAGTCTCATAGGTACGTGGCAACATGAACTTGACAGTTTCTTTTTACAGATAATTACTTAGCCTTTTATCCACATCTTGATATAATATCTAAACGATTTCTGATTCATATAATGAACATTCGTTAATATTGTTGCAGTATCAACAGTGGACGTGGACGCAGTGCTGGGTCGCACCGCGTCGCTGCCGTGTGACGTCACGCCGGACGCCAACGAGGACCGAGTGTATATGGTGCTGTGGTTTCGGGCCGGCAAGAGCACTGGAGGGAAACCTATTTATAGGTATGGTATAAAATAAACGACGACGATACTGATCATGAAGACATTTTTTCTCTTTTTGAATAAGATCTCAAAAACTGGTTGATTCATTTATACCTTATTTTTTTTTTGTTTTAGCTTTCCATTCAAAATAAAGTTTAATTTAAGAAATAATAAAAACCATGGACACTACTTTTTATTTTAATAACGCGAAACGTTAATTACAGTGTAAATTACGCTTTGATACATGACTACATTGTAAATTTAAACTTTTGCACCGTTCTCAATAATTAAAACAGTGCCCAAAATGGTGAACTAACAATATTTTCACAAATCAAAAATAATATCAATCAATACGTCGTTGTTATTTGTATAAAAAATACATTCGTTGGACGCTTGAACCTTTTTTATCGCGAAAGTTTGAAAATTGGCTTTTGCCCCATTTGTTCACGTACGAGCATACATAGATAATCAATTTCAAACGAACTTTGATTAGGATGATATAAAATCTGCAATTTTGATTTCACAACTGTTAGCTTAAAATTCTTTACACTGTGTGTGTTTTTTCATCCAATTTTAGATATTAAATTGACATTTCATACTTGTAATCTAAAACCATACATTAGGTGTATATTATTCATTGCATTTCTACTCTTCCAGGCTACATTCCTGATTGAAATACCTAAGTGAATCTGCAACAAACTTGGAATACTTTCTACTAAAAAAGCAAAACTGTTCGAACATTGTATATTCCAGTATTCAATGCTTGCTTCATTATTATTAAAAAATCCTGCGAGTAACACGGTACGACATTCTCTTTGGTAGACGGAAAACGGGTCAAGATAAACATGTACGCTAAAGCACGCCAGGAATTAATTTTGCTTCGTTTTCTTTTCGTATGTCATTGATTTTTGATCCTAGAACGTCCTCGCGTTTAATGAAACTTCTTTATGCGAGTTTGTGCTTTGATTGGAGTGTTTGTATCATTTGTACGGGTCAACTATTGAATCAGCAATTGAAAAGGTATAAAAAGTCGATAATGATGTTTCAGTTTGAAAATCTCTTACCTATTAAGTAGAAAATCAATATAAAAATAACTTTGAAAAGGATAAATTTCATTTAATGTCTACTAAAACTATCTCATCTACTAAAATGAAGTCATAAAGCGTGCTTAAACGTAAACATTATTTTTATCAGTACCAACTACCAAACCCTGAAGAATATGTTACAACTACATACAAAATATCTGCAGTGTAATAATAATGATGAAAACAACAACACATAAATCAGATTCCTCGTAAAATAGGTACATACTTGAATACTTCAAATAAAATCTTCTTCGTTTAAATGATAATATAATGGATTCTACAATTTCTTTAACATTTTTCCTCTCAATATCAATACAAACTATTTGTTCCCAGTATAGTTTATCATTCTTGGTTCTCTTTCGCTGAAACATACCATAATATCATTAAATAATTGTTCTCGACCAAGAACAAAATCGTCACAGTCGTATGACAAATATGGGTCCCGTGTGACCACCTCTGCGACAGAGTTTATAATTTCATTTCTACAGCAGTTGTATTATTCTTGGTGTTTTAAGTTTTTCCGTTGCATATTTCAGAACGTTGCACTTACCACAATTTTCCAACACTAAAACTTACCACTGCAGTCATAATTTTGTTAAAATATGTCACATAAATCTCATTTAAAGAAGAAGTACGGACCTCTTAATGTATATGTAGAATCTCTTTATGGGCAAATAGAATGAAATTTTAAAAGTATGCCGTTATTTATTGCCCAGGCATTTTATATGAGAACAATTTTTATACTTCGTTTAATATTTTGGTGCACTTAAAAATGTACTGGTCTATCTATAAATTTCTTTCGGCTTTAAAAATTCTCAAGAAAAGAGCTATTAAAAAAGTAGAAAGACAGATCTTTGGATTAAAATAGATATTCTTTGAAACATTTATCGTCCGTTCAGAATTTAAGCCGTTCTTAGCCATTTTGCACCGAGAAATTTAATTGCCTTGTGCTAATTACAACTAAGTGAGCTATAAGTGCAATATTTGCAAACACAACGCTGAAAAATGTTGCAGTATCACGTATACACGTATACAAAGTTAGATGGTTAGTTAATGTGCGGTATCGTACAATACGTATACGGTGATGAGGTATTGAGATTATAATCAAGGACGGACTAATCATATGCGTCGCTGTTACGTGAATAATTTATTGGAACCGTATTTCTACGGCAAATTGCCCAACGTTAGCTCATCCGCATTAATACTACATTGAATTTTGAATTCTAATATTGAACGAAATGACCACAAATCTCGAATATCGATCAGTCTCTTTCACTTTTATTTTTGTTAATGCATAATTCTGCTTAGTGATTTTTTTTCATGTTTCTATAAAAACGTCTCTTCGAATCAATCATTATCTTCATACTAACATTGTAGAAATTGTCCATAAGGAGTTTAGAATGAATACGATGCAAATGTTTTAATTTAAATATATCGTGCGCCCGGTATCTCGTCTTTAATACTGCATAATCTAGTGTTTTGAATATTCAAAGATAGTTTTATGGAAAAATCTACTGAATATTCATTAAGTAATATCATTTATTATTAAATAACAAAAAAAAACAGATTTTCCTTAATTATTATAAATCGTTTAATGAAACATTATATTCTGGATATCATTAGTGCTATTAAATTATCGTATAATGCTCTCCTTACGTTAAGCAGCAAATATTGTTTACGGTACATGCGTGTACTCCATTAACTGCACCGACAATTAATTATAATTACACAAACTATAACATCTCGCAGACAATGTTATATATATTATAATTATAGTACAGGATATCAAAACATAGTTATACTATTTACTGGTCAATTACACCTAAGCCCAGTGATTCAATGTTCGTCGTATATTGTATAATAATGCAATACGTACGATAGAGTTTGCGAAATACGAGAATTTCACCAAAGTTCGGTACACTCGAGGATTTTAATACGACCTACTTACGCGGAGCCTACCTGAACAGAGCAAAAATTTAATTATCATGTTAACATTTTAATTAGTAACGTAATTGCTGTATCGTGCTGCGATACTCCTTCAGCTGTTGAAAATTTGGAGTGTTGTTTGTTGGAAATTTTAAAATTTGTCTGAACTGGGACAGGATTAACTATAGATAGAGTGAATAAAGGAACAATATGATTGAAATAATTAATGTGTGGCAATATTTTTATGACTTAAATATTCGTGTTTTGAATTCACCAACTGCAATTTAAAATTTTAAAAGAAATGCGCTGTCTTTTCTTTCTGTTCTTAATTGGGTCATTTGAATCTTAAGTATAGTATGATAGATACACTATAGAGATACACTTTATGGATTTAGTAGATAATTATTATTATATGAAAATAAAAATGATGTGATTCGTATTACGAAACTTAACTTCAAACTTACAAATAAGTGCATTGTTTTTATTGATACATCTTTTTAAAGGTGCAATAATAAAAAGCCGATATTGCCAGCACACGTTTATTAGAAATCAATGCATATAAAAATAGATGAGTTAGATGAACGTTTATAAATAAAAATCATAAGGTTATATCAGCTCGCTGTGCTTTCAAATCACGAAAATCATAAAGTAGATGCCGATAACGTCAGTACTACGAAATTGTGGTCGTAAATCGTTCAGGTCATATTTTTATGACATAGTTACTTGTGAATCTAGAAAATAATTTTTAATTTCAATTATATTATAATTATATTTATAAGTTATAACTTATAACGTATATTTTGGATTTTACAAATCGAGGTGTGAAAATGAAATAAAGCATAAAAATCGAATATATTGACAATTTACATCCAAAATAATATTGAATTGTGCGCTTAAGTTATCGTGATTGACCAAAAATATCGAACCAAGAGCTTATGATAGTACCGAATAAAACCGACTAAATTCGTGACACTCAAGCAACATATAATACACAGAGAATTCAAGCCTTACCATGAAACCATCTATTTAGTTGCTTTCAAACGGAGATCCTTGCAATGTTTCCAACAAGTCCGTATTGAGAATGAGTGAACTTCATACAATAGTAGTCTATCCCATTTCGACCATTAATCACGGCACGTCGTTTGCCCTGTTATTAGGGTAACTGCCGACACGACGCCTTTTAAATATCTACGCCCTAACCAATAAACTTCTGTTATTGACATCAATAGCTGTTACTATTTTGTGAACGTGTGGTATAAATGCGTTAGGGTCCTTACTTATTTATGTTACTCTTTTAATTTAACTTATTATTCAACAATTAAAATAAAACTTATCTATTCCTTAAATTATATTATCAGTAGATTTAATAAATGCTCAGTAAAGCGTCTGTTAAAGAAGTGTAATAGATAGACTCCTTACTGACTACGATAATCGTCTGAAATAGACGCAAATGGCCAATGATGATGAAAGCGTCTGTTAATTATCTATGTGTTGTCTAAGTTTTAGGTTTTATTTTAACACTGTATTTTTAAAATTGATTCATTTATGTAAAGCCTATATTCACCTCAATACTAGATGCTGTAGGCATCTAGTATTGAGGTGAATATAGGCCGTATATATCCTCCGTAACTATCTCATTAAATCCTATGTAAGAGAAAAATAGTATCGTAATTTTCTATCAGAAAGTCATACAGTATTTTCCCTGAAATGTTACCCTACATTAGTCGCTAGTAAGGTGTTCGTTGCGCTAACAACTAAGCCGTCCTTAGGGAGTCGTGTACGGCTAACCAGAACATAATGTGGTCTATGCTTTAATCCATGGAATAAAGTTACTGAACAACGTTACGGTCTTCATGGATAAAACCACATTCAAGAGCAACGTTAGTAGCTAATAAAGCATGTTATGTAAACTATGCTCTTAATTAATTGAATGGTTTAACTGCCGTAATATGCAACAACCGCTATACTATAATTTCTACATAAGAACAACCACATACGGATCGTCTGCTGTTCTTCACTATTTAATAAATTAAATCCAAGCTTTTGCGTGTAATTCTATAGTTACTATATAGGTACGCACTTATATAGTTGCAATCTAAATTAATTAAATTATACATTATTTTGTTCAATTTGTTGCAGTTTCGACGTCCGCGGGCGTTCATTCAACAAGGCGCTGCAGTGGTCGGATCCCAATGTGTTCGGTCCGCGCGCCTACTTCGCGACCGTGGCCCGACCCGCCGCCCTCACGCTCGACACCGTACAACTCGACGACGAAGGCGTGTACCGCTGCCGCGTGGACTTCAAAAACTCACCCACAAGGAACTTTCAGATACGACTTTCCGTTATAGGTAAGTTTTATTGGTCGTATACGCACGCACCAGTGATAACCGACGCGCGTGCACCTTATCGCATGCTTTTATTTCCTTTTGGATATTAGGTAACTCCTACTATCGCATAAAATGTTACACATAATTATTTTATAGATCGAATAGAAAATTGCCTCTAATTAAACTATGTCATAAACAATTTACAGCGCACTATCCAGTTTGAATAAAAGTATGTGATACAATATTACTCAGATAATAAATTTCTCCAACACGATAAATGTTACTATATCTAATACAGAATTTGAATGTATAATTTATTCAAGTGCAGTTTATTGTCTATAAATATCTTACAAACAAATTAATCGAACGTGTCGACTGACGGCTCGAAGTAACAATGGGAACTGCAGCAGATGTCCGTATTTCTCCAAAAACTTTAACAGAGCGTTTGCTTCAGAATATATAAGGAACCTTATCTAAAAAGGCAGCCTTTCAGACGCTTGCGAGCGAGCGATGCAAAACAAAGCTTTGTTAAGGCTGCTTTGAATTTCGGTAAGGAAAATGAGAGGTTACACACGACCGCTCCCGTCAAAGACGCTCAAAATGGTGTTATTACAATAATGTCTTGCCATTTTAGAACTTAATTCTATATCTCCCTTATTCTCTAGACTCTACATATCAGTATTTTCATTCCTTCTGTTTATAAAATAATATGAAACTCGCATTTATTTACACTAGTCAACAATTAATGTAACAACAACAAACTCCTTATTATGTAAGTTTTAGATAATCTTCATTATGTATACCGTTGCCACCCCGACAATAGTTATAAAAAATGAGGCATCTTACGTTATGACTGAACTGAAACTATTAACCACCTCAAATAATTCTTACGTAATTTATACTAGCTCTGTTTCTGTACTAGAAAGCAAAACTAATTTTATAGCACATTTAACTCACGAAATGTACAATTCCTTCAGACACATTTATTGTTTGCTACAAACTGAATTGACTCACAAAGTATTTTTATTTACACTCACCCAGGGCTGCCACGGCCGACGAGGGCTAAAAATTTATTATGTCGGCCCTATCTGCATATTGTATATCGCGGGATTTTAAATTGTAAATTAACTTCGTCTGGAATTCGGTGGGGAAAATTAAATGCATGTCTAAATCGAACCTGCAATCAAGAGCGAACGGTGGAAAATTTCCCTTGTGTAAATAAAATATGAAGCAATAAATTACTATTTAAAAACGTTATTAATAACAGATAAAGATGACTTACTAAAAGGGAAACTAGATAAAAACTGACTAAAGAACAGAAAACCACAGAAGAGGAAACAACTTTAGTCAAATCCCTGCATTTAGAGCTTGCTAGTTGATTGTCTGCGTTTCATGACCTAATTCAAATATACAGGCACATATGACTCTGTCAGATTCGATCGGAGAGTTAATTTTTCTAGGTCACAAGTCAGTACAGCGCTCATTTGTAAATACCTGAGCTTCAATATATTTGCTGCAGCCCAATAGACGCTATTTGTGCCGTGTTAAAGCTAATGTATTGGTCATAGATTCTGTGATCTTTGGTATTGGTGTAAATGAATAATACATTACAAAGCATTTTAACAATAAATAGATCTAACAAAATCGAGAACTTGTCGTTTTTGAGTGGTAGAAATTAAAAGCATAATGACTTTTGTTTAATGATAGGTAATTATTTTTGGTTCTAAAAAAGATACTTAGGAATATTTTACTGAAAAGAAAATGAGAGAAAAGTATTGGGTATTCCTTCTCAATCTCATAAATAATATCAATTTCTATTTTTGGTACAGTGTGTCAACGAAAAATGTTGTCATTCATTTGTTTAATATAAATCAAATAACCAGTTATTTATAAGCGAATATTTTCACAATAAAAGAGGACTAACTCCTTAATAAAAGGAAGTAAAAGCCTTATACATCAAACTGTTTAAACACTCGGGTTCGAGTAAACTGATATTTTACCGAGTTTGTCAACATGTTTTTATGGACGGCGACCCGAGTAATGTGCTGGCTTTCATGAAACTAGATATATTATCAATACATTCTGATTTCTGAACATTTGAAATATACTATGTTTTTAATTTTAAGCGAAAATGATACGACGTTGATATTATACCTATATGTCCGTCCGAGGTTTTCATTAAAAAATAATTCGACGGTAACTTTAGAAGGTTGTTCCCATAAAAGGTTTATATTTTGCGATGAATTTTTATGAATACCTATTATAATTATTATTAAAATATTTCTTTGAAAATTGTGAACATAAGTCCGTCCCGGTAACAGGGCCGCAAAATTATACAAGGCGTTATTTCTGCAATTAAAATTAATATGTTTGTATCCGTGTCACATAATATGTGTATATCCGTAGTATGAAGTCTGAAGAGCTCTATTGAAACATATCAAAGTTTCGACTTGGAGATGTGATTATGTAACAAACTTATGCAAACTTGTTTTATAGTAAACGGCTTAACTGTAAACTTTGCTTTCATACAATCTGACTTTTGTAGTCAAAGTACATAATTCTATCTAACATATTGTTACTTGTAAACTTTCAACGATCCTATCAAACCATTACAGAGTGAAACTTATTAGAGACCTTTAACATATGATATATAAATTAAATATTATGATATTAAGAACTAGTAAAAGTAACTTTTGCTTCATATTTTCATACTATTATTATTATATTTTGATATTATAAATCTGAATCTCTTCTCGCTCAAACTGTGTAGAACGTTATTTCCTATGAAAAATTTCACCATATAGGTCTCATCGATAGGTCATTTCCTAGTCCACGAACGTTTGGAAAATGGCCAATTTTCTTTGCAACTAACTGTATTATGCTAATAACTTAGAGCCTTATAGCTCTCTTTACATTGCGAATATTAACGTTGTTGGTCGACCAAATATTGCTATTTTACGGAAAAGATACTTACAAGATTATAAATTTAACCGTAAATGGTTTACCGCACACGAACATAGGGCATTACTCGAAAAAGTCATAATAGTGAAAATATTATATCCAATATTCTTATTAAAAATATACCTAATGAAAACTTACTCTGCCTTCAAAAAATCTCAGCAATACATGTAATTACGATTTCTGTGTAAATGCCAGATTTTTATATAGGCCGAGAGGTAATCACATCCTTGAGTGTAAATACAGACCTACATTATAATATTAAAAACCAGAACGCAATAAAAGAGGTTGCGATAAAAGCCGTCGATAAGGCCTTCATACAACCCTTCCCGAGTGCTTTTCAAATTCTAAAAACTTTCTTAAATGGATACGAATATGCCGTGAATATAAAAAGCAGCCTGTTTAAGTCGCGACGTGCGGAGAAAACGTTCTCTTGAATTAATAAGTACAACACGAAATTTGAATTTAATGAAACAACTTCGTGGAGCAGCTGACAGAATATCGATCCTATAAGAAATGAAACGATGTGGGCTTCTTATGAATTAGCTACAAGTTTAAGATTATGTTTACCGGGGAAGTAATTTGTGGAAATAAATTTTTGATGCGATATTCAAATTTGTGCAAAAGTTGTATTTGGCTTTCCTACCTCATTTGCTTTTAAATTGTATGAGTTTTGCCCAAGACGAAATTTTGTTATCTGATCTACCCAATAATATCGAAAGTAAAGATAAACAAACATTTACAAATTACAAATTTATACTCTAGTTGCAACATTACGACATTTATGATACAGTACAATATAGTAAGAATGTTTAAACGGAAAATCGATTAAATAAACATCCGTACTACTACTCTACTAACTACTCATAATAAAAAAATGCCCGATGATACATAATATATTCTGGTGAAATGGTAAGCGATCACTATAAATATAAAAACAAGATATTTCCAAAAAAAAAAAAAACTGCTTCATGGGAATAGATCACATTTCAATTTCCTTAAATTGAATGGATAAGTTCACGATATGCGGATATTCAAATATTCCCTTAAACCTTACACATAACATAAATAGACCTACATCGATCCTATTTCTTTATTGAATATCGTAAAAGTACCTTCGAGGGGGCGAATTTACGCGATATCAGAAGTCGGTGTCGAAAACTCGTAAACTTGTCATACATAAACGCGATCTTGCAATAAAGTACAGTAATTTGTATACAAATAGAAGTGTTCGACCGGCCAGCGCTGGACTAGTTTTACAAGCACTAGCGTGTAACAGCTAATGCATAATTCAGACGCCATAATTTCTGCTGTATTCTCAAATATAGTCTACTATTACATCTAGAACATTGCACTGTTATAAATGTAAATAACAAGTATATTAATTTGAAATTAACTTTAAAGACTTGAGACATAGGGACCATTAAAACCGGTGTCGATAACATACAAAACAAAAACTCAATCCCGAGCAGGAACCATTTAATTTTATGACACATAATTACTATTAGAAGGGACTTTCGAGAACGCTCATAAAAATTTCCTGGACATTTTATGGACGCATTACTTTAAATATGCGAGCATGTATGCAATTATACTTAATCCCACATATAAAGAATTAAACCAGTCGTAATAGCCTGCTAATTCTAAATTGACGTCTATAAAAGTTGACAATAAAGCGAAGTAATTAACTGCCATGAATCAAAATGTAAATTGGTTACGACAAAACAAACGTCATATCGGTTCAGAACACAGTGTTTAATTGAGGCTGCCAACTATGAAATTCCCTTTAAATTGGATGTTGTTTCGCCGGCCACTGATTCCGCTATCGAGGAGCAAGTTGGGGGGTCGCCTTTGTAATGACTACTAACTAGCCTTGTGGATGTCGGGATCCCATTCGCTATTTTGTGGCTTTAAGGTCGCAAATAGTAGAAAGGTTTACGCGTAAACCGAATTTTGTGGCCGGCCTTTCTGTTACGTGCCTTTCAATTGTATTGTTTTAGGTTGAATGTAATTGGGTCTAGGCAATCATTTTTATTAGTATGGATTGTATTATGCCATACAACAGCGCCGTGGATAAAGTTATTTCCATAAATCATCGTACCTACATTAAATTCAGATTCCAATAGGACGCAGGTCGCAGGTACTTACAAATTCTATGTGAATATAATATTATCCCATATTCTAATAATGAAACAAACATGCAGTTGTTTTGTTATTCATTCCGTCCAAAATTATACCAGAATAAATGTTCTGCTAAAAATAGCACACACAAATAAAATGATCATTAAATGATGCGAAGTAAAACGTAACTCATATAAAATGATACGATATAAATTTGAAGATGCGTATAAAGTATATGGCACACAACCGTTCCGCGGCAATAAGAGGCCGTCGTAAACATCCCTTGCTATCGCGACGTGTCTTCCGTTTCCACTTTGCACTCGCTGTTTGTTCAGGCTGTGTTGTGTTATTGTTCACAGTAAAAGCATCAATCTAATTATTGTTCCTAATCACGTCTAAGCTAATATTTGGTGCGGACGGTCTAGATTTAGCGTGATCTGGTTTTATATTTACTCTCCTTGAGGACAATATCTACATAATATATAGTCACGACTCACGACTTAAACTAATTTTATGTCTATTCAATCTTAGCTTTTATACGAATTAACAAAAACTAAGTTCAGGAAACTAAATATTTTGCCCTATTATCTTTCTTTGTCTTAACATAACAGTATAATTCAAATATGTTAAAAAGAGCAATTATTTACACGCACCTAACTTCATCATCAGGCTTACATATCAAATAACAACTACAACGTTCTTTGTATTACCATGGTAATCTGCGGCATTACATAAATAAAATAAGTGACACACTGATACTTATATCTACGCCGTTCACGTTTTTAAATAAAAGGTCTTTTAAATATTTTAACCTGACTAAATATCAATGCTTCGTTTTTTTTCAATATTGTGATCAATCCAAGTTTGTGTCTCCATAGCGCAATATTTAACTCGTTCATTTTAACCATGTTTATTATTTTTACTAGAAATAATATAATAATTATTACAATGATATTTTTTGCAAAAAAATCCAAAAAAGCGAGCGATCAAGCGGTCAAAACGTAATAACAATAAATTTGCGGCTATACAAAAGACTAATGAGTTACTAGTTAGAGTAATTACGGCTATTTGAAAATAGAATCTAACACGCGAACTAAGTAATTTCATATCTTTAAATCTGTGGAACTTTAAACACTTGTGGTTAAACGATGGTTAATTGTTTCTGTGGACGCTTATGAGTTAATGACTGTTTTTATTTCTTCATCTATTATTTTTCCTATAAAAATAATTAAAACACAAATTTCATACATGACGTAAAAATTATAGTCGTATAAATACCTCAATTAAGAATTATATAGTGTTTTGTATTATATTACTATTGTATATATAATTTATTTTATAATTTAAAGATAAATTATTACCGACCTCGCAGCATCGCTACAAAGTAGAAATACCTACTAAAAAAATATACATATGTAATTTTTTTGTTCGATACAACCGTCTCAGGTGATATTTCGAAATGACAAAAAAACGTTGACGTTGTTGTATTTGCTGCCATTTGTATGAAATTCAGCAATGTTGGACGAGTGGTGAAACTTCGGATCGCATACAAATTGTAGAATATTCGTTAAAATACAGCAAATCTTGTTATACTTCTAAGTCTTTGGCTTAAGAAAACCCAAAATCAATAGAATTTAAGTTATCATATGATAATAATTAATACGAGTACCTATAGTTATTTCTATCACAGATATTTTTATTCTTATATTATCTACATCCCATTTAATTGGTTTAAAGCTAGATGTCATTATGTCCAGGAAAACTATTTATTAATTTTAAACCCTAACTTAATTTTCGTATAAGCAAAATGTGTAAAACTGAAACGTACCCCAAATCAAATGCACACACGTAATTTACGTACAAATTGCTTGCTCCGTCTTGGAACCGTGGTCTATTATTTCAGTCGTAGTGTGTAAATAACAATTTGTTTCAGTACCACCGCATCAGCTGATACTGTACGATAAGTCGGGTCGTGACGTGTCCGGTGTCGTGGGGCCGTTGGAGGAAGGGAACGAGCTGGTCCTTGTGTGTGAGGTTAGAGGAGGTGAGTTTTGTACCTAATAATTAATTTAATACCATATTTTTTTAATTGGGCAATACTATCGGTCAATGTGACATTGCATTGGCGCGAATTTCTTTGAAATAGATGTAAATAATCGCTTGTAGTCGTATGTTTACTAAAAATATTTTCCTAAATCTTGTTATGAAGAAAACTCTGTTTGTAAGTCATTAATTATAATTTAAATTAAAGCGCTATGAGCCGGAGCGCTCTTTGAAACAAAGATATCTTCATAGAAAATATTAAAACAACCTTGCATTCTTTAAATTTATGGACGTTCATTTTGTGTCCTTATTAACATTTATTTACTTAGGCGCGCTAATGTCTCCGTCGCTGCTATAATAACAATTTTAAGACAGAATACATAACAATTTTTACCTCTATTCCGTGTATCCTGTTTACACGAACATATCAAAACAACATTGTCACGTATGATAAATTATCGCCATGAAAATATTCCCAACACTACATCCCCCACGTTATTACCGCATCAGTGTCATTATAATGTAGCGCAGAATCTCAAGAAATAAACACAAGTTTCCTCCCAAGTGGGAGATGAGAAATTAAACCGATTACTTTGATATATCGCGCTTAAACTTACCGATAAGTCACTCGGCGAGATCGCATCCGAATGGCAGCCGTGTAAAGTTATCTATCGCCTAGAGAGGGTACTTTGGAAACGGCCTGTAATATTTTTACGTATTAGAAGTAATGCTTCGGTTTCGACACTTTTAAATTAATTGTAGAGATTTACAATATAACTCGTGAAAATACAATTAATTTTGATTTTTTGTTTTAACAATGTAATCATTTAATTTTGCATAATAATATTTACTTTACTGAATGCATTACTTTACTTAATACGTATGCCATTAATTATACAAAATTATTACCCTTTATGACTAAACTAAACTAACTTTACATTAACGATCTGCTTATATCGGCTGCACTTGTTAGTTGTTAGTAAGTTAGTTGTTTCTACAGAGCACCGGCATCTAGTACATTACTGAATATGAATTAAATTACTCCTTTATCCGAGCACAAAATATTTGTTTGAACGTTCATTTATAAAAATTAAATGCATAATGATTTTTATTGCGATTAAATTAAAATTAAAAGCATACAAGTAACTCTTTTTTTAATAAGTAATAAAAAAATATTAAAAAAGAGTTATATTATATTTTTATAATTTTGATAAGGGATCTGCACTGAACAGAATGCACCACGAAAGTACCGTTTCAAATTGTCTGCATTTTTATCGAGTTTCATCACATTACGCTAAGTTGAAAATCTTCTTGTATAAACAGTGGCTAATCCCCCGGGCGCAGGGTTTCCACTCGGAATTATGCATAGCCTTCGAGATTAGAGGGTTGTCATCTCATGCCACTTAGCGGTCAAATTTGTCGGTCATTACAAACATGAAGTTAATAATTGCTCGAAGACATTTTCAACCGCTGACATAACTTTTATAATTAGCATGCGACAGAATTAGTGTTTTCGTAATTATATTTAATTGCATGTTAGTTAACGAAAGACTTTATAACAAGTCCATGCTGTACCTATTTAGTGCTATTTAATATTTATTTAACATAGGTAGGTATATTTATATACAACATTAACCTTTGACCTCTTTAACACGTGCCCCGTCTGATATTTAGGCGTGAACTCAGATTTAACTATAGCTATACATAGGCGAGCCCTATTAAATACCTCGAAGGCAAGTTTGTAAAATGAAGACAGTTAAGTAACGGGTGACGTAGAATGATCAATACGGAGTGAAGCGACGTGGACCGCGGTGCGATAACGTAATTACAGGGAAAGCCGCGCCCGTATCGTCGAACGGTTCTCCTAGCGTACACCCTTCCACTTAACTCGTATTACGTAACCTGACCTACCAAGAAATTGGATATAGTTAACATGCATTACCTGCTTTACCTGGTGTGTGTTCTTTTGGTAGGATTATCATCTTTTTATTCTGAGGCCTTATAAATGAATATACACTACGTATTTATTAAACGCAAGTAACGCCCGTTTAATTATATTTTCACGGATTTTCCAAGGCCGACACTAAAAGGTTAGTCTAATAATGTAGTCTGGTATTTGATTTCTACGATATAACGTTTTCGAACATCATTTTGAATACAAAATATTAAGGGACAAAAGTGTATATAGAAAATATACAACCGAAGATATTACCTAGTGATGTAAATTAATGTTCCTTTGATGATACAAATAAATCCCTATCGAATAATTGCCCTTAAAGAAAATTTCCAATGTACCTAGAACATAATCACAAAACATAGTAAATTATAGTTAATATCACTCAAACATAATAGGTACTTACATAGACGTTTAGTAAACACCAGAGGAAACATATCATGTAGGTAATTGAGGTTTTATGGTAAAAAACACACATTTAAAGCTATTCTAAACATACATATTTTATTCGGAACCTACTGAACCGTATTCAATTCGGGAAACGGGTAACTTCTATCTTGTTCGGCTATTTTTGCCCAGACTCAATTTATTTGTAAACCTCCGCGGTAGCAGTCCGGAATGATTACAAATTATACTACGGATAAGGTAAATGCAGCAATTTCAACGTGCCACGCTTCAATGGGGGATGTAAATGTTGTATTGAGACATTTGAATACATAACTCTTTTATATTTATTCAAAACATTTATTATTTTGCTTATATTGATGATACGGTGAAGTATTTGTGCCGTATCTAATTTATGAAAGCGTAACTCGTACATAGACTTTTCCTTCGAGTATTTGTTCAGCCGGCATTAAAGATATACCTATATGTGTGTAATCTTACAATCTTACTACTTTAACAAAAGTAAAAGTATTCAGAGACGAAATCATCAATGTATTATGACAATTCACGCAAAGACTGATGTAAATTCTGCATGAGTTTTAGGTTATGAACACATATTATTATAGTTTGAAATAGCATAACCTATGCTGACTGGTCTGAATTTGTTTCATTCACTGCTTACGTTGCTTTAGCTGGCACCTTCACTCAAACATAGCGTCTATGGGCGCCCATTCACAATAAATTGCCTTGATACTAGGATTGTCTAATCAATATCCAACCCAACTACCCTCACTTAGTTAATAACCATACGCTCTACCTAATTTTTATCCAAGTCACCCCTTTACTTCTAATTCTATTAAAGGTATGTACTATATAGGAAGGGGTGTCATTTGTAAAGAAACTACTCAAGAGTTCATAAATTAATTTCGATAAAATTTGTAATGTAAGTATGCATTAGTAATTTAGTGGAAAAACAAATATTAGACTATTAAAAAAAATATACCGGCCAAATTGAGAACCTCCTCCTTTTTTTGAAGTCGGTTAAAAATGGTTCATGTATACCAATATTTCAGTCTTTATTTCAATAAAACAACTCAATTTGAATAGAAACAATGTATCCAGCATACAATTAGAAACTATTAATCCGCACCGCATACAACGATATACACATAGGAAATATTTAATTAAAAATTCTTTTACAGTTTTAATTCAACCTCAGAACAAGATTAATCGCGAACACGTTACGTTATACGCTATTTAACTGCACATTTCCTGGTTTCGCGATAAAATCTTCAACCCTTTCACAGTTACAGTAACTGTTAATTGTTGATCATATCTTACAAACAAGGCTTTGAATTTAAAAACGTAAAGTACAACATAAATATTCAAGAGCGAGTGTTGAAAGTGTCTAAAGATAAAATTCGTGGGGTTTAAAATAGTTTATACTAAAAATAAAGTAATAAAATGGTTTTGCATACGAATTTGATAAAGATATTTTTGTAATTCTTCACTAAAATCAAATATACTGATTTACTTGAACATTGCAGCGATTAAGATTTATGATTATCTTAGGAAGATTATTATTGGCGGTCTTTATCTAATATTATATTTAAAAAGCGAGAAAACCCAACTTACAGAGTTTCAAGTGAAAATTAAATTACACAATGAATTTTATTTCTTTTAATGCAAACTATTTCGGGGAAAAACCACAATATCTAATAGTCTCACTGATGTTGACCTCAACGAGATGTATTCAAAGGTCTCAACTAAAAGCTTAAATCAAAATTCAAATTTAAAATGTTCTTTAGTTTTGTTAGTTTAAAATTTAAATGAAATTTCATGAATATGAATCGGTTAACTTTAGTAGGTTTACATAGTACAAAAGTACTAGGTTTTTTATCTAAAATATTCAAAAACCTTATTTTGAAATCGTATACATGCGATTTATAAGAGTGTAATGGCGAAAGAGTATTTTACACTGGTATAGTATACCTACTATAGACTATATTACAGTAGAAAGCGAATTATTACTAAGTGATATAGAGATTTTTTATGCTCTGGTATAGGTAATCCGTGCCTATCCAGAGCGATCGGCTAGTATAATTATAAACAACACCATTCAATGCATTATAAATTCCCATACGCTCAAAAAAGAATACTAGATCCCCATTTTCTATAGTGTTCTGTTCGCAGGTCGACCGTCCCCTACGATCATCTGGCTAATCGACGGAGTACCAGCACCACAATACATTGGCGAGAAGACAGATTCACATGTGGTGGTGAATAAGCTAGAACTACCCCATGTCAAGAGATCCCACTTGAATACCACGTTTAAGTGCAGAGCATCTAATACCAACCTCGTCAGCCCGCAGGAAAAGACAGTCAGATTAGAAATGAATTGTAAGTAATGTCTTGTTATGTTTATTGGGATATAGTTTTTCTTAAAACCAGAAAATTTTAGTGTAAGCAGTCTATATTAATTCTTATACATTCCAAAGTAGCCCAAAATACTGTAAAATTTTGCCAATTGTTATGTTAATATCTACTAACATTCTTAAATCGAATATGGAAAGCGCAAAATACACGATTAGCAATTAACAATATTATTATAACTACGGCTTAAATACATTTATCTTAATAATACTTATGAATAAGTCCTTTAGTGAGTCCCTAAGGATTTTTGAATAGGTAGCAGTAATATAATAACATAATTACTTTTTATAAATTATTCAGAATTACGTTTGTTACGAAAATTTGCTAAATATGTATTAGTCAAAATTTATCATTAATCTAGAGTCGTATCTAAAGCTTTAAAAGATATAAAATAAGGTTAAATTCCATAAGAATCTTACATAATACTAATTGAAGAAATAACTGTAAGTGCCAATTTCCAATAAGAGAGAATATTTTTACGGAACAATGATAACAATAGTTATCACAAAAATATACATTTGTATGACGCTTGACACATTCAAAAGCTCCACGTCGAAAAGTATTACGCCGAAGACAATAATGACAATAATGAAACAATTGCTGAAAAGACACAAAGCGTAATAATACACGATGTTAATCCGCTCAACATTTCCAAAGAACTTAAATAATGATGGAATGATGAATGCAAAATTATGAAATGCTGCACGTTTTGTTTGGTTATTGTTTTAAAGCGAATATGTAGAGTATAAAGATTATTATATATTGTTTCTAGAAATGCAGTCTTTTATAAAAAGCAATCTAATTATTAATTTATCTAATACTATTACATAAATTCATAGTGTTCACTTAATATAACATTTTTTAACAAATCTTATGTTTCTTACGCACACTACGTAGACAATACAGACGTGACTAGAACAACCTATTTTTGAAACATCTGCGATCTTGACTATCCCACCAAGGGCAGAATCCGAAACAACATAACCAGCCATTTGCAAACAAATATGTCATTCAGCAGCAGCACAGACGCGATATTCGCAAAGATACGAGCGGGCACATTTGTTACAGTGCGGCCGACGTCGGTGCAGATAGTGAAGAAGCCGGCGACGCTATCGTCGGAACGCTACGTGAGCTTATCGTGTGTGGCGGAGGGAAGCCGCCCGCCGGCTCAGCTCACTTGGTTCAAGGACAATCGGAAATTCACTAGGGGAAAGGTATGTGCTGGTTTGTGGTTTGGAAGGTTTCATGAGAAAGAAATAGGATTAGTCGCAAATTCCGAATAAGAGACAAAATATGAAAGGCAGTCGAAAATAATTCGCGTTCTTAAGTACCTACATGTTTGTGTACATATTTGTATACATCCCCTCGAGATGGACAAAAACTGTCGAAATTGTCATCCGTAAGATTTGCATACAATTAAACGCATTATTTATCAATAGACTACAATGCGGATATAATATTTTGACTATATATTATGCCAATAATTTACTTTTCCCACACAGCTGTAAGGTGCAGGTTGTGAATTGACGTAGCCTGGCGAAGCGCAATTTCTGTGTAGTATTTGAAAACGAACCCAACCTAAACAATCCTTTTGATATATTATAATCTACCACTGTAATTACAATTATACCGTGACATTATACGAAGTAACTACCTACGTCATAATACCCAATCAATAGAGGCAATTAAAAAAAAAACTTAAATTCGTTTCAGCTAAATTTTGTTTAAAAATATGATGAAATAAACATAACATTTGAAAAGGATTAATGGCAATATGAAATAGAAACGGTATATTGTAAAACATTGTTAAGAGCCCCCGCAGACCACAGACTTTTTATCGGCCGATAGTTTAGTCGGGTTGGCCTGCTAGTACGCACACCGAGCCAACTAAACAGTTCAGTCGGTTATGAGTGCGCAAACTATCCAACAGTCTGCCGACCGGTGGTCACACCGCACAATGAAAATTAATAAAACATTGTATAGAATTGTTATTATTGCTCTCATACACCGGAGGAGGAAAATTAAAAAGAGAGCCCGAGAGTATTGGGTGCATCCTATCTTTAGTGATTGATTAAAATGGAAAATTTTACACTATGCATTCCAAATTACTCCATTACCCGAAAAAATTTTCGCCTTTTATCGAATGAGCATAACTAGCTTCAACCAACTTGTCAAATACAGAGTACCTACTCTTTTAAGTCTTTCTTATAAAGTGGAGGGCGTTTTTCGACTTCCTCGATCAAAGTTACGATCGAAAATTCCGAAATAAGCGACTGAGAATTGAGCGACGCCATTTTACAAAACATGCGCGGCCGACCATTCGCTGTCAAAGCTCGGAGCGAACTGAACTATTGGCCTAGTCGGCCGACTAAAAAATCGTCGTGTTTGCGCGTGTGGTAGGGAGCCAATACTGATTATACAGTCGGCCGATAGTTTGCCGACAGTATAGTTTGAATTGAATCGGGAAGCCCATCAAACTTGTTTATCGGCCGATACCTAATCGTCATAGTGTGCGCATTTGCTTATATCTGCGTACTGATTAAGAGCCCGACCAAACTATCTGCCGATAAAAAGTCTGTGGTCTGCGGGGGCTCTAAGCTCCCATTGTTGAGAGTCTCGTTATAAATGGAAGAGTTTAAAAGGTTACGTTTGTTTTTATGTTACATGATTGATAGGTCAATTTGCGTCGGTAACGGAAAAATTATTACAGTTTTGTCTTTATTTCAAACACAATTGAATTTGGGTATGATATGATTTCATTTTCTTAATATCAAACGTTATTCGACATTTTTTAAATAGTATCTATTCATTCCATTTTATTTTCCCAGTGTTCTTTTATGCTCCCAATTTATAAAAGATAGAAAATGGTATAAAAATGAGTACATTTTCATCAACAGACTTATTAAGAGGTACGCCAAAGGAGCTTCCACGGAAGCTTATACATTAGGACCTCTTCGCGAAATATTGAAGGAAACTAGCTTTATTAAAAATTTCAAAGAGACCAATTAAGTTTGAGATCCTACTTGTCTGCCTGTGACTGAAAGGCTCGCGAAATATCTCTGGCATCGTGACGCAATTATTAAAATACTAGCAATGCCCTGCGGTTTCACCCGCATAGATAGCGATATCGTTACAGTGAAAAGTCTACTATAGGTCGGACAGCGGACTATAGGTTTAATTTTTAATCACATGACAATCACCTTACCCCGTCCCGCACTACGGCCTTTTTTTTTTCTTTTTTTTTGTTTTAGTGGGGAAATCTTTCATAGATACCCACGGCCTCCGGGGGAGGGGCTGTGGGTTATGTCGGATTCCTACCGACCAAAACCCCACTGTGTTCCGTCAAGACGCATATTGGTAGAATTCCTCCGTGACCCCCGCACTACGGCCTTTTTTTTTTTTAAGTGGGGAAATCTCCCGCACTACGGCCTGCTCGAACAGTATACCTACTATTTTCTGTAGATTGACACTTTTAAAAATTCGTTATATCTTTTGAATGGAATATCCAATTCTTTTCATTTAAAAAGTATTTTGCTGGTATTGAAACAGTCTATAATAAAACATCATTTAATGGGATAAGGATTAATATATGTGTATGGATAACATGGTTTGATTACTGTCGGCACTTCTATTTACTTTGAAAACGTAAAAAGTTGTTATAGTAACATAACTACTGAAGATGGACATATGGTATCGCGGACTTTCTTGTAGATATTGATCCATTCTATAATACCGTAGAACATTTTTTTGTTCTATCTTCAATAGATTCCGCAGCGCACGCGATGACAGAAGTTTTATTGAGGATTTTTTTACACCTTGGGTTACATTATTGCATTTTTGGTAAGGATCTCTAATTTTTTTGAAAATGCAATATATCCTATGTTGCTCAGTAAAGATGCAGCTTTCTAATGGTGAAAGAATTTTTGAAATCGGTCCAGTAGTTTATGCGTGAAAACCATACATACATACATACATACATACTTACAAACTTTTCCTCTTTATAATATTAGTATAGATTTACTTTTCAATGTGTTTTTGGGAAAAGAGAATTTTTATTTTTTGACGATCTATTATTTTTATGTTTAACCTTTTCTTTATATTATTAAATTATATTAATATCTGTTTGCTCTATATTGTACTTTTATGAATTGAACATTTTGTCTGAACTACGTACATTTACTTTCAAATAGTATAAACTTTAATTATGTATTGTAATATCTGTACGTGTGCAATTGATAAATTCAATAATTACAAAACCGAACGAAACTATTATAAATAAACTTATTTTTTAATATCGGTTCATTCTGTACGTGCTCTATTACACGTAGCTTCACAACTTCGTAACCACAATACACATACTGCGATTATACTTTATATACCTATCATTCAAATGAGTATAAATATTTAATTACTGTATTATATGATTATCCTATCCTACTTATAATATAAATGCGAAAGTTTGTGAGGATAGATGTGTAACTCACGCAAATACTACTGAACAGATTACAATGAAATTTAGCACACATATAGATGGTAACTGTCTTGGATTAACACAAAGGATAGGTTTTATCCCGGAAATCCCATGGGAACGGGAACTATGCGGGTTTTTCTTTGAAAACGCGGGTAAAGCCGCGGGCGGAAAGCTAGTATTATCATATAATAAATAATATAAAAGCATTTACCTTAATTCCGTGCACCGCAAGCATATCGTATAGAGTATCGTATCGTATCGTGCCGTATCGTGTCATCGCATACGTAGCGTATTATTCATATTTATTATGTTGTATTATACTACTATAGATAACAGAAGGCACAAACGACACGTGGGTGAGCAGCACGCTGCAGTTCGCGGCGCAGCCGGAGGACGACGGCGCGCTGGTCAAGTGCCAGGCGGATAATAGCGCGCTGCCCGGACAGAGTATAGACGACTCGTTCAAGCTGGATGTCGTGTGTGAGTATATTTTACGATAAAGTAAAAGACACATAATAATAAATAATTATCTTAATAAAATAATATATTTGTATATAGGGTAGCAATACCACCGTCGTAAACAAGTTCTACGAACTCTGCCCGTAGGCAAGTATCTGATAAAGCAGATGACTGCGTTTGATTTAAAAAATTAAATACAGGGTGTCCCGCTTGTGGTGTACTATGCTCATAGGTATTTAATACAATCCCAAATTTCAAAATAATTGACAAGGAAAGTAAAATTAAATCACCGAGGCTAAATCCTCCTCACGATAATTTGCTAAATTGTTTAAAACCCGTATAAAAACAAAAATCGTATTATAAAAGCATTTACATTTACCTTAATTCCGTGCAACGCAAGCAAACGAGCTTAACACAATTTGCTCCAATACCCGCCTATTTGCTGAGACAATGAGACAATTTACTTCACTTCTTAATTCACGGAAACATTTCCTAAACAAATATTGCTGCAAAATAAGCAATAAAGGAGCTCAACTCAACCAGTTCTCACATCTCTGACATCATTTAGCTTAATTATCATTGCTACTTAGAAGAACACCTTCGCAAAATGCCTCGTTCTCTTAGCATACATGCTCTTCGTTTTGTTTATGCAAACTTAATACTGAAGAGGTGGCATTATGAGCTCGTGTACAAAATGTATCCTTATTTCAATTTGTTTATTATTCTTTAGAGACTTATGAAACCACTTTATGTATTGTTTTGTGTTTATTGAGGAATTGAAACAAAAAAGTTCAACGAAAAATGCATCACCTTGCCCTAGTTAAAAATCGATCGTTGGAAGTGTTATAAAATGCACCCGCCCTATCCTACTGGCAACACGAAATTCCACTCAGTCGTAGTTTAATGCCTAAATAATAGAGAAAAATAAAAGACGATATTATTTAATTAAATCTAGAAGTAATATACTGACGAACAAAAATTATATTTATCTTTTACAACTTTGTAAATTATCCCGTTTCATAAATCTTTCCCTACTCACTATTTAATTGAAAAGTTATTAAAAAGCAAACGTAGGATTTCTTTAGATTTAAAAATACTTGAAGTGAAGTCGATAAAGCCATGAAATTAATGATTGCTCTTTTACTGCTTTCTATTAGGTCGTTTTCGATTTCCGAAGTCTGCTTCATGCAATTAGAAGTTTCCAAGATGAACTTTTTCTTACAGCGTTAAGTTTCTAACTCTTATTTATTATGCGACAACTTTTATATAAGTACGCGCGACATTTACTAATATGATAGTTGGCTCTCAATAAGCTTTGCACGATCGATTCAAATCAGTTTGAAACGCGGTGCCAAAATTGAAGGTTTTATTTAAATATTCTCGTCAATTAATTACTACTACGCAAAGTTAGAATGGATTCCAATTACGCCACTTGGAACTTATTTGTCGATTGTTCCAATTTAATTTACAATTAATTGCTGCAAACACACGTAAGATTGGATTAGAATTGTTCAATCAAATAATATGAAATTAGATTCACGTCCAAAATTATTATAACTATTGTTTTTTTTTTTTTTTTTTTTTATATTAGAGCGGGCAACGGAGCAGGTGGGTCACCTAGTGAGGTAATCACCACCGCCCATGAGCACTCACAAAGTTACCTTTGTGAGGCTGTTGCCGACTGTCGTAGGTAGGTATAGGCTCTCCTTTTAAATAAATTCATGTCATACATGTGCGGGAATACTGAACGGGGTAGACTGTTCCACAGGGTGGTGGTACGTGGAAAAAAGTTTCGCGAGAAGCGTACGGTACTCGTTTGCCAGCGGTCCAAATGATGTGCATGGAACTTGGCTTTGTGGCGGGCGGTGCGATGATGAAATTCCGCAGCAGGTATGAGCTCAAATAGCTCATCTGAACACTCCCCATGGTATATGCGATAGAAGACACACAGTGAGGCAATGTCCCTTCGCAAAGCAAGAGGGTCAAGCCGATCGCTAAGTTTTGGGTCGCCAATCATTCTAACTGCTCTACGTTGTACGCGATCAAGTGGAAGGAGTTGGTAAAACGGGGCTCCAGCCCAGAGATGTGAGCAGTACTCCATGTGTGGCCGAATCTGAGCTTTATAAAGTAAAAGAAGGTGGTCAGGCCTGAAGTACTGCTTCGCTCTATTAAGGACGCCCAGTTTTTTAGAAGCTAGAGAAGCTTTACCTTCCAAATGATCGCGAAACTGAACATCGTTAGAAACATTGACGCCAAGAATTGCGATGCTAGGCTTAACGCTGAGGGGAGTGTTCATAAAGAGGGGAGCTGATTCAAATGGCTTTTTTTTGGCCGTAAATGCACATAGTTGCGTCTTAGCGGGGTTAAACTCGACCAGGTTTTGACGTCCCCACTCTGAAACTTCTCCCAAAAGAGTTTCAATTTTCAACGCCAGAGTGTTTCTGCACTCATCGACATTTTCTTGCGAGAAGTTAGCATGGCCAGTGTAAAAAGCGTCTCCAGTACTATCATCTGCATAGCAATGAATGTTACTAATTTGTAACATGTCATTGATATGCAGAAGGAATAGTGTGGGTGAAAGAACACAGCCTTGGGGTACGCCAGCGTTAACGGGCATAAGATCCGAGCTCGATCCGTCGACCAAGACCCGAATATTTCGTGCCGCAAGAAAGCTGGCTATCCATGTGTGTAACTTCTCGGGGAGTCCATATGATGTAAGCTTCGAAAGAAGAGCCCGGTGCCACACCCGATCAAAGGCTTTTGCGACATCAAGACTAACGGCTAGTGCCTCCCCTTTACTCTCAATAGCCGCAGCCCATCGGTGAGTTAGAAAGGCCAAGAGATCACCAGCTGATCGTCCATGGCGAAAGCCATACTGATGGTCACTGATCAGCTGGTTCTCCTCTAGGTAACCTAAGAGCTGACGGTTGATTATGCTTTCCATGACTTTTGAGAGCAAAGAGGTAATAGCAATGGGCCTGTAGTTAGAGGGGTCCGATTGATCGCCTTTCTTAGGGATCGGGTGCACTGCGGCGGTTTTCCACGAAGCAGGGGCAATGCCGACATCATAAGAGTGTTGAAACAAGTGTGCAAAAACGGGAGCCAATTCTGGAGCACACGTTCTTAGGACAATTGCAGGGATACCATCAGGGCCACTCGCTTTATGGATGTCGAGAGAGAAAAGTACCTTTCGCACTTTACTTTGTGTAAAGCGCACCTCGGCCATAGAGTACTGGCACCGCGAGATAGTAGGCGGTACCTTTCCCCCATCGTCCAAGGTGGAATTGGAAGCGAAGAGAGTGCCCAATAGGTCGGCTTTCTCTTTGGGCGAGTGTGCCAAGGTGTCATCTTCCCGGCGCAAAGGTGGGAACGTCGGCTGACAAAAGTTTCCTTGGGCGGCTTTAGCAAGCGACCAGAAAGCTCGGCTACCGGAGGGGTAGCGTGTCAGTTTCTTGCCAATGCCGCTTATAAATTCGGACTTTGCTATGCTTATTTTCCTTTTGTAGTGTCTGGAGGCAAAGTTATATTGTTTTTTAAGAGCACTGGTATTCGGATCCTGTTTTAATAATGCGTCTGCCCAGTTACGGAAACATTCCTGCTTCTGGCGAAATGCCACTTTGCAAAGATGACCGTACCAAGGCTGAGACTTGCCGCCGATGGGAACTACAGAACTCGGTATGAAAAGTTCCATTCCCTGCAGTATTACATCCGCGACAGAGTCAGCATAAGCACTAGGATCGTGTGCAAAACAAACTTGCCTCCAGGGGTAGGATGAAAAGAACTCCCGCATCCCATCCCAATCAGCCGCTTTGTAGTGCCAAACGCGACGGCAGCCACCTGATCGGGGCCGCCTTGAGCGCAAGATTGGCACCACACTGCGAATCAGGCAATGGTCGGATGTGCCTAGAGGGGCGACTGTGTCGACCCGATAGTTATCCGGATGGGAGGTGAGCAGGAGGTCTAGCATGGAAGGAGTATGGTCCACGATATCAGGCAGCCGCGTGATCGAGGCCACCAGTTGTTTTAGACCATTAGCCAATGCAAAGTCGTAAACAGATCTCCCCGCATGGTCAGTAAGTCGTGACCCTAACCATTGAGTATGGTGGGCATTAAAATCGCCTAAAACGATGATTTCAGCAGAGGGGATCTGTTCGAGTATTTCGTCAGCTGTGATTTGAAGGTGCTCCATAAGCCGATCGGTTTCAGCATCACCACTATGCGACCTGTACACGCACGCATAGACCCGAGGATGATCATTGCAGTCTATACGAAGCCAGAGAGTCGACAGGTTAGAGTTGACGAGATTGTTGATGCGACGACAACTAATATCCTCCTTTACAAAAACACATACACCAGCTTTAGGAATAAAAGTGTGCTCCAGTTTGTATCCTGGGTAGTGAAGGTATGATGTGTCAAGAGGAGGACGAATTTGAGTCTCTGTCAGAAATAATAAGTCTGGCTTTGCCGTCTCCAGATGGTGATGGACGGCATTGAGGTTGGAGTGTAAGCCTCTCACATTGCAGAAGTCTACTGATAGCACAGGTGGTGGTCTTGATGACTTTTTGCGCCGTTTACGCTTAGGTGGTTTATTGAGCGGACTTTTGCCCTCCCCAGAGTACGTAGGGCAGCCTGAGTTTTGACACTCAGGGAGGGATTCTCTAACACTAGTGAGGTTAGTACCCTCCTGGGGTAGTCTATAATTTAAATCCGCTGCCATGATTTTAATTTTAGGAGGAGGATATGAGGAGAGGAGGGAGTATTGTATAGGATTAACACGGGAAATAATGGGAAAGGATTGGGATGGGTAGGAGAGGGATACGGGCCTCCGGTGCCCCCACTCATCGTACGAAACACAGTCACATTTTCATGCCACTATTTCACGCCGATCTTCTGTGGGGGTGTGGTACCTTCCCCGGTGCGAGCTGGCCCAATTCATGCCGAAGCGTGCTCGACTCCCACTATTGCTCGACTCCCACTATTATATATATATTGTGTATAAATTGAAGCATTAATTGACCCATTTATTCACACAAAACCTTTATTTGCTTTGCATAATATTAAAACTTTAATAAAACAGATCTTAGTACTTGTAAGGTCTTCAAAAGTAATTAAACAGTGTTAGTTAGGGACACTCACGCATCACATCCAAACAGATATTGTAAACATTTTCAAAGAGTGACTTCGCTGGGTGTTATTAAAGGCTTGTGCGAAGTGTGGAGAACTGTAAAGCGTAATTAAAACCTTGTTAGTTTTGGCTAGTCCTCAACGTCAACAGTTAACAGCCGGGGACTGGCCAAAAACTAATTCAGAGTAGTGTAGTCCGCATCCGTTTAGAAGTCGAAACACTTTCACAGCCATTACGTTATGTTTCACAGAGCTCGTACTAGCTTCTAGAAAATACGTAAATGTGAGCTGAGAACGTTGAATTAGAATGGAAAATTGTACCCATTCCTGCTACAACTTCATGCCTATTCGCGTTTCAAATGAACTTTATTGTATTTTCTATTGTTTTCAACTTGTAACTGTTATTGTTGTACAATTGAAACGCAAGCTTATTTTACCTACTGTTTTCATTATATGCCGGAAAGAAAAAGCATCCTACTATACACGATGTTTTGTTAGTGATGTTATATTTATTTGAAATATTATGTGTTGAATGAAGGTAATATTTTTGAGAAGGAAATTTTAATAACACAATTTTTGTACCTTTAAACGTGACGATCAAACAGTTCGACTTAATTCTCTAACGGGCCAGTCGTCAAAATAACTGACTCTATTATGTAACGACAAAGGAAATTAATTTTCAAATATAAATAAATTCTATTTACTTCTGCTTGGCGAACCGTAACGCATTTAGAGCGGGGAGAATTTCGCTGCTCCCGGCGCGAATCGTTTTGGCAACAATTTAAATGGAGGAATCGTAAATGTTTATTTGTAGGACGTTTCTCGCGGTGCGGGGCGACGTCGTTATAGGTCTTTAATGGCCAATAAAGTGTCAGCGCCCGTTTCCCGCAGATAACCGTTCACCTGAACGCGGCCAGACGCTTCGATGCAATCTGGAACGAGCTACGCGATCATTGCTATTCCTAATGTTACTTCCACTAATTCTACGCTATGATTGGCTATTTAATAGTTCTTGGAATTGCATTTCAAGAGTTTTGCTGAAACTTCTTATTTGAAGGCTACCTCCATATCCACCACCATGTGTCAGGTGGTATTTTACTGTCTTGTTAATTTAACGATTTGCGAAAAACAATGACACTGTTTATTATAATAGAGCTTTACTGTATAAGCTAAGCACGAGCACATTTTATAGAATTAATGAATCAATTTTAAATTAAAAGTTTCTAGACCACACCGAAACTTACAACTCTATAATACTTAATCGAGTAATATTTCATTATTTATAAGAAGCTGAGATATAATTACAAGTTCCTTCAATATCAAGGATCTGTTATAATCCAGCTACTAGAAATGTTTCTGCGTCGGCTTTTATTAACAATTCTACGAAAACCCCAGCAAATTCATCTTAAATAATTTAATGTAATAGAATTTCGTCCTAAACCGAAGTTCTTCAAAAAGGGGAGACATCGCTTTTGAGCTTTAATCGTTTTAAGAGAATCTTGAATGCTATTAACTTTGACGTTCTTATATGTAGTTCAAGATCGATTAAATTGTCAAAACTTTGTACTCATCACAAATTAATTTAGCTGTGCTTCACGGCCTTTTTATCTTTTTAATGGCTCCATAAGGCTTACGTTTGTCAAATGATCACTTGAAATTCTATTTTTTACCATAAAATGATACTAAATCAAAATTTCCATAACATTTACATTAAAACACGGGTCGAAAACTGATCATCCTATTTAGCAGAATTTGAAATTGACTAAAAAATAAATAAGAATCTTGTTCTAGATCCTCCCGTTGTATCACTATCACTGGGGAGCACCCTCAACCCTCATGAAATCAAAGAAGGCGATGACGTGTACTTCGAATGCTCAGTTCGCGCCAACCCCAAGGAGCATCGCATCTCCTGGTACCATAATGTAAGTATTAGATAGCTGTAAATTGTTGAAGCTACCAATTGCAGTTACATTCATTTTACTATGAATAGCATAGATACAACTTCAACAGAATATGAATGCTTTCTCCTTGATAGAATACATTAAAATGTAAAAAATCAACTCTAATTTACATGTTTTTTATCAATTGATTCTGTGGAATTCTTTCTTACCGTATTAAAATCGATCGTATTTAAATATGTTCTAACCAATGTTAACACAGTCGGTTTAAGCGCGCTCGAATGAATCATATTTGGCATAATTTTAAAATTCCATTTCTTGATTTGGTCCATAACATATTCGAATCTCACATAAACATTTCTATATCAAATAATAATCAAACACTACATATTAATTGCTCGTAATTCATTGAATTATGAAACTAATTTTCATCCTAATGAATTTATATATAAATACGTCTGGCTGTAACGAGGTTGTACAAACAAATGCTTTCATTACATTTCGGGTACGTTTTGATGATTACATTCACACTTGGCTGAACTGTATAGTAATCAGGACGCGCTTTCGTGACCTTTATCGCTTCACACGAAACTACCAGAACACGAACATTGTCGATTTAAAACAATATTCTATTGAATAACAATAACGAGATATCTAAATAGCATTGTCACGGAGCGATTCAGTTCTGTCGAGGAAAGGGGATGAATAAATCATGAACAATTCCAACTAAACGCGTAATTGTTCACGGTGTCAGCTGATTGTTTTACTCACTTATTCTATTAAAAATGAACAATGTATCTTATTAAACCTTTATATAATTACATTCTACTCGGTAAACAAATTACAACAACGTATTAGATCATCATTTGTGTATAATTGTTTTATGATACTAATAAGGCATATTATAGAAGAATTGAATTCCTGTTTTATCAAAGACTATTCAATATAGATATTTTATAAAACTGTGACAATTTAGAATTAGAATTAGAATAAAAATAGAAAAAAATAGCATTTAGAATATTAATATTTATTTATTTTTATTGGACTAATGGATATTATTATTCACGGTAACGTATCTTTCTATTTTAACCAGCTAATAATGTACTTAATGATTTGATTCCTCATTCATTTTACTTTACCTTTTTAAACTGTCTAGATGAATATAAATAGATGTTAGTAAAAAGTAAAAATTATGTTAGCGAGACACAAAGAAGTAGTTTTAACTAACTCAATTTAGTTTTTAAGAAAATCTATTGTGTCTGGGACCGATCGGGCCGCTTGGGGCTCAATGGGTTAATAATAATCGAATTACAGAAAACTCAAACCGGTTTAACTGAAAATCATATATCTCTCAACACAGGACAAGCCAGTAGTACACAACGTGGTGCTCGGCGTGATAGTGAGCACCAAGTCGCTGGTGCTGCAGAAGGTGACGCGCGAGCACAGCGGCGAGTACTCGTGCCGCGCGACCAACGCGCTCGGCGAGACCGCCAGCCGCGCCACGCACCTCAGCATACAGTGTGAGTGCGCCTTTATTATTTTTACTAGGGATGTAACGATACCGATACCGATACCGATATATCGGCCGATATAATCGCCAAGCCGATATATCGGTATCGGCGATTATAAAACAACCGATATCGAAATCAAACAATTCAAAAAACCGCGCCCAATGAACGATGCAGGAGGTCGCCAGCGCGCGGGCACTTTCTTTTTCTGAAAAAACTCTACCAATAGTAAACTTTGATTACTGATTGCATGTGTATTACTTCAAGTTTAACTGACTTTGTAAAATATTAATACTAAAATAAATGTTTTTCTTGTTTTTTTGATTTGGCATTTTTATTTAAAAGAATACGATTTACAGTTGAGTCTCTGTTAAATGTTGGTAACTTTTATGCATAATTCACTATTTATTTTTCTACCAAGCCATCGATATCGGTATCGGTATCGACATCGCCGATTATTTACTACAAATATCGGTATCGGTATCGTATCGGCAAAATCATGTATCGTTACATCCCTAATTTTTACAGATTTCTGAATTGGTGTTTAATAGGCGGGTCTGTAAGGAGCGCATCGCCTCGCGAAGTAAAAGAAGCAACTCGACCAGTGTGGTCGTGGCTCGGCAAAGGAAAATATCCTGTGCTGCCATTTTTCTCAGTCGAACCATGTCTACGTTTATGGAGCTGATACGTGTAGCAATTGCTTCGCGAGGCTGCTCGCTCTGTGCGGACTCGCCTTTTATTTTTTGTGTGTCGCCGTACAATTGTAAAAAACCTTAAATTTAATCTATATCGTGAAATTGTCACGCAATAGCTATCAAAAAATTGTGCTCCGTATCATCTAATTACTATTTAAAGCATGTTATTCGATAGATTAAAATATATCGAAATGAAACCGTGGCCGGACATTGTAAATGATGTAAAGTAAATTATTGGGGACAATACTGTAAGCGTTTGTTTTCACTGCGATAGATTATAATCTCTCGAAGTCAAATCGTCGTCGATCTACCGAAAAATAATGCGTTAATTACATTGTACGTTATTAGTAAATAAGTATTTAATTAAACACAAGCAAGAATAAAACATTGATTCTAATTTACACCTAGAATAATTAATTGGATGATATTTCACTTTCATGCGACAGACAATTGAATCGTAAATAGGCCACTGGACAAAACGGCTTTCCGTTCCATAAAAATAGTCGAATAAAAACAAAACACCTCAATAAGTAAATTGTTGCGATTGTTTTTCCAATTTGAATCGGCCTTTTGTTTTCCATTATCAAGAAATACTAATTTCATTTCATCGGGAGGGCCGTTAATCGCGGAATATCAATCATTCTTTCAGAGATAGCGGGGTAGATTTGTTACAGTCAACGGGGTAAGACGAATATTTATTGAAGGACGCATTGTTTGCTCCACAGATACACATTAACCCCGATTAGGTATATGCGATATCACTACATAGTATAACACAAGCCGCTTTTTCTGTCCCTATGTATGCTTAAATCTTTAAAACTAAGCAACGGATTTTGATGCGATTTTTTTAATAGATAAGTAGAGTAATTCAAGAGGAAGGTTTTAGTATATAATTTATTAGGATTTAGACAAAGCGGGCGGAGCCGCGGGCGGAAAGCTAGTAAATGATAAATCAATGCTCACTAATGACACACTGCTGTTGATTAAACAAAGCAATATATAATTTAACATAATTGCATGTTTAGTTTATTTCTGAGATATTTCCAGTAGATAAGAGTTGACCCACAATACCAGCACGTATTAAATTCATTAATGTTACACTCGGCCATCTTTTATGACCAGTTATTAATTCTTTATTTATACTTGATGTTTTACCACCACATTAAAAGCTTATTTGTTGTTCAAAATACTATAGAAGTATTAAATACTTCAGTTACTTCAATATTCTATGAAATTTAATCCCTATTATGCAAAATTTATTTAGATAGAGCCTCTGTGGATTTATAATCGATCAAACCAAAGTACTGTAATGACTGCGTTGGGATTCGTTTATTCACAATGATCATTAATTAATTCGTTAATAATATAACAAAGTTTTGGTAAACAAGTGGAGGTAAAAGTTCTGAATCGTAAATCATTATCGAAGCATCAATCACAACAGTAACAAATTATTGATTGGAGGGAAGTACTGAAAGTTACGTTGTTTCGTAGATAATGATGTAACAATAATGGATAAGCAGCGTTCAGTAATTATGATATTGACTCGTAACAATGTGATCAAAACATTTCCTCGTTTGAGTATATTTGATATAGGTATCCTGATAATACAAATTTATTTTACCTCATATTTGGTTATGTTAAACGTTTATTTTTAAATCCCAATTCCTCATTCCTTATTCAGAACAAGTTCAGAACTTTAATTAATTTCATCTGATTTTATCGCTACATTCTTTAAATATGACAGCTTGAAAAGACACCTTTTTATATAGAAAAATTAAATTAAAAACCTAATATTAAATGTCTGCACAGTTTGAAAAATGATTTTTGTCCAATAATTCAGCTAAGAAAATAAAAGTAAAACAATTACATTATTCATTCGAGCGTAAAATCGCAAGATTCCATTAACTTCGAATAATAGAGCCTTATTTTCAAGAGATTTTTTCCATTGATACTAAAATTGATAAGTTTAACAATGAAAATAATCTAGATAAGCAGGAATAATTGTTACAAGTTTTTTGAAGGCTACCCGCATCGTTTGAATGGTAAGCATTATCATTTATAACAATTAAAAGTGAAAAATAAAGTGTTGTTGGGTATAAATTGAGTACATTTTTATATGGCACTTCAGTGGACATGGTGTCCCAGGGGTTTAAGGCTTCCTGCTCAAAAAAAAATGCGGAGATATTCAATAAGCAGGCAACATACAACAACAAGCAGTCTGAATTTAAATTAAGAATTAAATATGGAATATACAACGCTTTACTAAAGCGTAAAAAATATAATATAATAAGGGGTAGGATGGAAACTCAGAAATACATATAATATCTAGCTCCTATCATCATAAAACTTAGGACAAATGAATGAAGGATAATAATTTTAGAAAATTTAAAAAATCTTAAGATAAGTGAAACTTAAAAGTGTCTGTCAAACGTCAGATTCGTTCATAGACAGCCCAATTACTGAACGAAATTTTAAGGCGATGTTGTCTCTCGCTGCTGCTGTTAGCTTAAGTGCAAGTCCACACTGCGAGCCTAGCGCGGTTGCGACGGCGGGCGCGAAATATCAAACGTATGAAACGCGCCTTTGCGTCCACATTGAAATGACTTTGGCGGAAGCCTAGTGCGACGGTAATGAGCGAGCCAGCTCGCGTAGTTTTCAAACTCTCCTATCCGCGCGTTCTGGCCACACTACGGGCCTAGTCAGCAAGCGACCCAATGCGCGGACGGCGGGGGTATCAAACCAGTTCGGTCTTGTCGCTCGACTTCTTATATTATATCCTTTATTATTTTTCGTAAAATAGCGGTAAATACTTAATTGTTGAAGTGAAACTTCTTTATTTATAAGTGCGATTCAATCTAAAACTCTTATATACACCACAGTAATTTTGTAGGGTATAATCTCAATTCTTCATATAAGATTCACCCGTTATTCCTCTGTTTTATTTATTTCGTGTACAACTTCTATAATGATCTCATCTCAAAATCGGACTGTCCAGTAAAAATAGCAAATCGTCCAAAGTTTGCAACACCCGAAAAACGTCGAACCGCTACTTGAGCTCGCGCGTCGGTGTGGCCACCGCGAGCGCCCGCTCGTCGCGCCCGCCTAGGCCGCCGCCACCGCGCATTCAGTGTGGACGCACACTTATGCATTAAGGCGATTTAAAAACACTTAAAACGAAAATAACATAAAGCAGGACAGCGACAGATGTATAACTTACAGACTTTTCCACAGGGTTTAAATTTTTGTTATTAAATAATATTTTGAACCCATACATACTACACAATATTAAGGGTATTTCACAAGGAAGAATACAAAACAATGTTCGTAAATTATTGCAATCATGTTTTTTTGTTCTTTTATGGAAAGTTTCTAACTAGTCATTTATTTATTGAAGTGAAACTTCTTCAGGCACATTAAGAGTAAAATTCAAGGTAGCGTCATGGCAATACCGTCACGTCATGGAGTAAGGCGATGATTTTGGTATCTTTGAATCTTGCAACGAAGTTTTAAAGAACGAACAAAGAAGTTTCACTTCTGACACGTGTGCTCGGCACACGCTCTTTTTTATTACAAAGTTCTATATGTGTGTAACAGATGCCCCAGTATGCACGCACACCTCACCACAAGTGCTCGGCGCGCAGTTGGACGAGACGCTCCGCGTGCGCTGCTCGGTGACGGCCAACCCGCCTGACGTCACGTTCTTCTGGCAGTTCAATAATAGCGGGGAGAGTTTGGATGTCTCACCTTCTAAATATGGTAAGATATTAAATAAATGGGTATTACATTATGGTGTGTCTCAACTCTCATCGTCATAAATATATAAGTATAGGTTAGGTTAGGTTAGTTAAATGAAATGAAATGATTGTTTAAGTTTCTCAAATGTTTTATTAACAATTGCTTGACTAAATCATACTTTAAAAGTATTTAGTTTTAATGAAATAACGGTTAAAGGGAAATTTTCGCTTCAACGTAATTTTCTACAATCAATATTCCCTGAACATTTTCTATTATCGTCCGCTAACTATACTGTCCTTGTAGTTCCGCATCCTTCGTTCGTTAGCGTTTACAAAGAACAATAGTAGGGGAGCCCAGGATGCTAAATGTGGATTTACTCGAGCGTCACGGGAACCTATTAGAATTGGTAGATTAGACCATAGCGAGAAAAAAAGGTCCTATAATGTTTTCACTTTTAGCGGTGGGGAAGGGTTTTTTGATTTTTTTTTATTTAAAAAAGAAAAAAATTGGCTTGGAAATACTCAAGCGCGTTAGATATTGATATTTTGCATGCTCCAGGACGTCACTGAAAAAAAGTATACGTTAATCTGACGATTTAAGTGGCGATTTAATCGCTATGAAGAAAGGGTAAAAAATTTAAGTAATATTATTCGAGCGCGTCAGATTAATATATGGGGGGGTTAATTACATTATAAGAAGTCCCCATTTCGCTAATCTGACGATTCGAGCTCAACCTTAGGAAATTATGGATTATTCAAATTTTCCAGCGGGGCCCCTGAGCGCACCCACCAACCATAACTGCTCATATTGACTAGAGGTACTAATGAATAGCTAAGGTACCGTCCCTTATAGTAATCTGACGCGCTCGAGTAAATCCCAAAATCCCCTCTTGGGCTCCCCTACTACAATATGTTACTGTCATACTAACAAGCTTCATAATTGCTTAAAGCAAACAAAATAGCATGAGCTAGACCCAAGTCTGAAACACAAAAGACAAAGTACGAAGCAAAACAGCAAACAAGAACAAAATCAAGACATCCCGCCGGAGAAAATCTAATTGTGCCGAAGACGGAACACGTGACGCGTGCTCAGAACTTAAATTAGGGACAAAGATTTCAAATTAATATCTCGCTTCCTTTGTACTGTTGCAGTCATCTTTCTTGGATTTTTCTTTAAGCGACTAGTGACTATAATAGAGCACTATAAGAATAAATATACCCCGTTTTATCACTTTTTTACGCTGGCATTTATTTACAGCAGTACAATTTCATACACTTGAATTGAAGTTTAGATCGTCTTAAACTTCTATAGATGAAAGTATTGTGCATTTTCAAGTTTCATTTAGATTTTTTGTACACAAGATAGACACTGTCAAACTTTTAAATTAAATCGTTATAGCTATAATTGTTACAAAATCCTCCCAAAAGTATTAAAATTTACATTTAAGCAATATACCCGTATTTAAATTTACATTTTTATTCAAAATGCCTCTTCCCTTACGAATATCTTCAGAACTAGAAATGTATTTTCCATCACAAATATTATTTTGTTAGACTGAAACCAAAGCAACTCGAACGTAACTCTCTCAGGACATAATATCATAAATTGTATTGTTGTATTAAATATATCTATTTTCTTTCAAGCGAATGTTTTGAAGATACAATTTATTTTATAACATTAGGTATATTTAAGAAACCTAAAACGTTTTCTGTATCAATTTGTTCTTTCTTTATTATTTATGAAATGCTTTTCTTTAGAATTAGTTAGGTTTCTTTATTGAAAAGTTATCATAAAAACTTTAAAGGGTTGTTTTTTTAAATGTTTTTGCTTCGTTTAAACACATCCACGATAAACTGACATCAAATAACGTTGCACAAAATAAACGTATATGAAAAATCAATACCCGACAGTTCCCGCTAATGAACTGATGAAAGTACAAACCACAGATCGACAAGTTAACCAGCTCTTCTTGTCATGATACCAATTTATGGACCATGTGCTCGCTTTTGTATGAAAACTACACCTTCCTAAAACGACTTATTGATTTTCTCTTTTAGTAGGGATTTAAAAGTGCAATAAATTTTGCAATGAAATTAATTGACGATTTAGACTTTAGAGTATTTCACAGCATTTGAATTCCATCTTGTAAAATGTTACCTATTCCCTTTGTTCAAGTTTCTACCGATAGTTCCGGTATGCGTGAAATTTTAATCAAATTAATTGAAGACAATTTCGATTCATAATTCGAATGCCATCCTGTAAAACGTTATTTGCTAATATCTGTAGAAAGACTGTCAAAGATGCGTACATATTACCAATTTATTATTAACTCATATAACGAGGAAGGCATCATCTCGCTTAAGACCAGGCGCTATCCGAGGGCACATCATACTCGATCAAATAGAAAAATGTTCTTGTACAACATAAAAAAACGTATTTTTCTGACGATTGTTTTCCTCTCATTTAAATAATTGAGAACTTGATGAATTATTTTTATAAATGACAATTGATTGAACACGATTTTTAATGATAACGAATTCGGGGGGAAGGGATAGCACACCATAGGGCTGTGATCGAGATTGGCAGACCAATAGGGGAGAAGCAATACGGGTAAAACTGCGGGCCTACCTACTAGGGAAGCGCGTAAAATCTTTCTTAGCTTTACATCAGGCGAGATTGTAGTGGCCGCGGAAGAATTCTAACCAAAACCTGCGGCCCTATCATTAAAACCCCGGGGGCTTTGGGTATCTATGCAACATTTCCCCACTTAAAAAAGGCGAGACTGGGGTCAAGCGCTACCACATTTACAACAAAAAAAGACACAGCCTGTTTCATGTAATCATGTTGTTAACACTAGGCACAGCGAACGGCAGCACGAGCGAGCTGAGCTACAAGCCGCAGAGCGAGCGCGAGTACGGCGCGCTGAGCTGCCGCGGCGCCAACTCGGTCGGGCGACAGCTCGAGCCGTGCGTCTTCCAGATTGTGCCGGCTGGTGAGTTTGCGTAGTTATTTATTTGTTTCAGTTAACAATGTACTTACAGTTAGAAGATTTTGATTAACTTATAACCTCTAGAGTCTCTATAAAGATAATAAATATCATTGACTTATTACTTTATGTACGTATTGAATAAAATGATTAATTATAATATAATATTATGTACGTGTACAATGTACATATCTATCCATATACATATCACACAATTTATTACCTAGATGCTAGATTCCCTACCCTTACACTTCTCGACTTGGATTATTTATAAAGATTTTTGTGCTTATTGTACCTAATACTGTTCTACTTTATTGTGCTTATTCGGGAATATTATTTATTATTATAACTGTGAAATTTTTAAATTTGAAAGTGTTCATAATATTGTTATTTATTTCTTTTCAATCATTCATTTTATTTAAACAACTTAACATCTAATATTAATTCTTAAAGCAATGATTCACAGTTCTAATTAATTAATTGGCTTGTTATTATTATCGTTATACAGACAATAAATGTTAGCATTAAAACGAAGAACTACGCACAAAATTCAGAAAGCTCGGAGCACAAACTTCATATAGTGTTTAGTTTTACCCTCCTGTTCCTACCAGCATACCATCTTGTGCCAAGTTATTTAACTTTGTGAATCAAGCTAACTTGGTACTTCATAAGGGATAACAACTTATGGGATGATATAAAAAAAATATCCATGTAACCAGTTGGTCTATGTTTTATCTTGTTAGGTATGCTAATTTTTATTATTATTAGAAGTAGCCTTATTTAAATCATATTTCATTCACACATTTTAGCAACAACATTGAATGTCGTACATTTCAATAACAGGAAAATATATTCACACGTCACTTTTTAATCAAAATGATGAAATAAAAATCCAATAACAGCCATAATAAAAATACGAGCACACGTTTGCATTGAACGTTCTAAAGCCGAGAATGCTACACGTTTTATAATTTCAGTTTGCAGCTTTTAGTCCAACCTACATAAATGTGCAAAATCTCATATCTCTTATTTGCGGATCCATATGGCTGGATACGACAAATATAAGCGTAAAAGATATTTTCGCCACATTCCGGTTTCACCCCCGAGAGCGGCTGTAGCGGCTGTCTCATTATACGTCTTAAATTCAGTGACAATGTGAATTTCTTCGTTCTCTCTTATCGCCGCTTCCATTTATATTATTAGATATAATCTCAGCACGTCTCCAAATTATAGCATTAATATATACGTACGGTTTCTAGTATGGTTATTTAACAGCCGGTTTGAGGGTGCTAAAATATATCTTGCTCTTTAAAACTAATTTAAAAAAGGTTTTAGTAGGTATGGACATTTTATTATAAGCAAATCATATATTATAACTGTAAATACTACCTATATATTATTTTAAGAATATAACATATAGAAATAGAAATACAGGGTGTCCAGCAGCAGATTGCAATGTTTGAGCGCTTCTAGTTTTAAAACGCGACGTACGAGGGGGACGCGGGGGGTGTCATTCAGCGCGTGAGTTCTGCGGATTTTTTTGTCGCCATAGAGCAGTGGAGCGGAGAGCATCGCGCTTATGCTATTGAGGCATACTTTTCAGGTGATTTCGCTGGCAAAAACACGCCGTCGGTTTAATAACCATTATCAAATTCATCGTTTAAGAGATGGACCTTCGATAAATTTGATACAGTCGTGGCTAGCAAGGTGTAGGGCTACAGGTTCAGTCATTAATAACCCTAGGCCGGGACCAGCACCATCAGTATCCACGATAGAAAACATTAAACTCGTTATGAATTCTGTAATTGAAAATCCTCGTTTATCACTTCGCACACGTTCGTCGATATTGGGAATTCCTAAATCGTTTTTCAGGTCATTATGTGAAAAAAGGTTAAGCTCCATCCATACTAAATTCAGATTATTCAAGATTTGCTACGGCTCATACTGCTAATGTGTCAATGAATTGAGTGCGGTAGTTATTTCCTGAAAAGCACATATCCCGAAACGGCACCATCCCGTGGCCACCCAGGTCACCAGACCTAAGTCCATGTGACTTTTTCTTGTAGGGCTATCTAAAAACTGTGGTTTACCAATCAAATCCAACAACCATAAGACAACTGAAGGAAAATATCCGGGCTGAAATAAACAGAATTCCCAGTTCCCTTTGCAAACAAGTTTTTCTCAACATGCGGAATAGATTGAGGAGTGTGTGAGAGTAGAAGGGCGGCATTTGGAAAATGTAATTTTCAGAAGATAAAATCCGCACTCGTCTTCTTTTGACTTTAATAAAAATATTTTGTTTAGAAATAATACTTCTTTTTTTACAAGCCCTCAAACATTGAAATCTGCCACTGGACACCCTGTAGAAATAGAAATAGAAACACATTTATTCCCAAAAAAATGATACAGTACATTAGATACAAAAAATACTTATAACTTAAAAAACAAGGTATAACTGGGTAAAACAATATATTGTGTAGACGTAATAATATTATATTATATCTGTATCACCTCAGGGAAAAGGATTACTGACTCAGCATGAATGTTACAGCTGAGGCTGTAACGCTGTTATTCTGTCAGCACCATATAAGTAGAGAGGAGTGACTAATAAAATAGGGTATAATTTTAAAGAACGGACTAAATTATGCTATACAGTATTACAATAAAGTAAGAAGATTTTGATGTATGAAGTATGTAACATAGTTTGCCAGTCAGAACGTAAAATCCGCTGAGTGAGTTGAGAGGAAACGAATCAGTAATAAAAAATAAATAGTGTGTAATAATGAATTTATGTGTAATTTATGAATTTATATTGCCAACGCCAAGTACGTAGAAGAAGTTAAAGACATCCTTTCCAGAACAATAATATATAAAACGTAGAATATAGATAAAGTAAAAGAAGGACACAATTTTAATGAATATCAAGGAGGTTATAGTTTATAGTAGATATTATTAAACACAGAAAATAACTATAGGTATTTATGTAGACTGTTTTTGAATAACGAGAAAATAAGCTTTCAACTTCTTTTTAAAAGTGTCCCTTGATTGAGAATTTCGAATAGGAGGCGGGATATCATTCCAGCATTTCGTAGCAAGAAATCTAAAACTTCCTCTAAAGGCGGCTGTTTTGTATTTAGGCACAGAAAAAATATTTGTGCATGACCTACATTCACTCGAGGCTTTGGAGGACCTCCATAAAAGTTTATCATATAAATAAGAAGGTTTTTTAAATTTAATAACGTCAAAAAGGAGACTGGCAAAGTAAAGTTTTTGACGGTTTTTCATGTTAAGTAGGTTATGCATGTTTAGGTATGGTGAGATATGTGTTCTTGGAGGAATCTGAAAGCAATATCGTGCACAAGCATTTTGCACTCTCTGAAGGAGACGTTGTGTTCTTTGAAGCAAACAAGGACCATAAACTGCCAGAGCATAGTTTAGTTTGGACAAGACTAGAGTTTCACATAGGCGAATGCGCATATCTTCACATAAGAAATTACGAATTTTATATAAAACTTTAATACGATAAAAGCAATTTCGAGTAACGTTTAAGACATGGGCTTCAAAATTCAAATTATTATCCATTTCAATACCGAGGTTGCGCACCTGATTGACACATTCGAGAGGTAAGTTATCGATACAAATTTTAGGTTTTAACTGTGATAAACAATTGACCTGTTTTTTGGAACCAACGATCATGAATTTAGATTTTATCGGATTTAACACTAAAGAGTTATTATTAGACCAACATGAAATATTATTTAAATCCGAATTAAGTTTCGTGATAGTCTCATCAAAATTGTCCCTGCTGATAGGAATGAGAAGTTGAAGGTCATCGGCATATAAGTGAAATTGACAATGTTTAATTGACTGTGTAATGTCTGCTGTGTACAATATAAACAGGATAGGCCCTAAAATACTACCTTGAGGTACTCCTCTGGTAACTTTCATAGATTTTGAAAGTATATTGTTGCCATTAGGATTACGTAAAAGAACTTGTTGAGTACGATTTTCCAAATAGCTTTTAAACCAGTCAACAGTATTTGAGTCAAATCCGTAGTACGATAGCTTAGCTAAAAGGAGGGAGATGTTAATACTGTCGAAAGCACGAGAGAAGTCCAAAAGAGTTAGGACAGTTCCAAAGCCTTTATCTTGAGATGCAAGAATTTTATCAATAACATCAAAGAGAGCTGTTGAGGTCCCATGTTTAGCCCTGAACCCTGATTGTAGAGATGGAAATATGTTATTGGATTCACAGTAATGCACAAGCTGCTTTTGAACTACTTTCTCTAGTATTTTCGACAGGTAGGGCAAAATACTAATCGGACGTAGGTCCTTTAAATCTGAACAATTGTTAACCTTGGGGAGGGGATGAATTAAAGCATTTTTCCAAAGAGAGGGAAAGACACCTGAAGCAAGCGATCTGTTGATTAAATTGGTTATGAATTTTAATGAATGAGGTAATGTCAATATGATCATATCTCTATTAATTTCGTCAGACCCCACTGCATTTGAATCAATTGATAAAATAATTTTAGCTATGCTGTCTTCACTAACAGATGTAAACGAAAATGTAGCGTTTGAAAATTTTTTTGAATTAAAATGGAGAACTGTATTTGTATCTGCTTTGTTATCTCCTGGAATATTGAGAAAATGAGTATTAATTTTATCGGGGTCATTAAAAGTATGTGGTAGTGATGTGTTAGATTTAAAGTCAGGTAGAACAGATCTCTTTAGATTTTTCCATAATGCTTTTGGGTTGTTTAAATTACTGTTTATATTATGATTAAAGAATGCCCTTTTTTCATTGAAAAAAGCACAATTGACTAACTGCTTGAGACTTTTGTAAGCTTCTTTATGGACATCCGATTTTGAATCTTGATATTTTCTGTGTGCTTTATCGCGTAAAGAAATCATATACTGCAAATTGCTTGTGAACCAAGGTGGAAGCGGTTTTCTGATAATTGAAGTTTTAGTGGGTGCATATTTATCGAACAGATTAAGAATGATACCATTGAATAATTTAACCGAGTCATTTACGCAATCCTGCTTTAGAAAGAGATCCCAGTTGATAGAATTTAAATCAGAGTTAAATGAACTAATAGGTATATTTTTTAAGGGACGATATTTAATATATTTGGGTGGAATTTTTTGTCTTTTAATTTTTAACTCAGTAACAATAAGGGAATGTGCACCTAATGTAGGAATTCGATGGTTAACTATACTCACTACCGGGGCATCTGTACATACAAGATCTATTAACGATTCACTGTGAGGAGTGATATGTGTAGGTGACTGCACGTAATTTTTTAGACCGGAGTAATATAGAAATTGATTTAATTGCAAAGTTTTCCCATCATGCTCATTCAATAAATTGATATTGAAATCACCCATTAAGAGGAGATAGCTGTAGTCATTAAACGAATTAATTGAGGAGGTCAACGCATCTAGGAACAATTCTGTGTTAACCCAAGGAGGCTTGTAAGCTGTTCCAATTATTAAACGATTCCCATTTAAGTGTATAGATAGCCACATTTGTTCCACTGTATCATCAATCACAGGAAAAGCTAGAATTCTGAAAGAAATTCCTAGTTTACAAAAAAACCCGACCCCACCACCGCGTGCCTTGAGATTGTGTTTACGAGGAGAGTTGCGAAACTCATAACCTGGTACCTGGGGGGCTAAGCCTTCTTGGCCGCTTCTTATCCAAGTTTCATTTATAGCAACTATGTCCGGAGATTCTCTGGATATAGCTGCTATAAATTCATCATGTTTGTTTACAAGTGAACCCGGGTTTAAGAGACCTAATTTAATATGTTTTGTTTTAATCATTGCAATATGCTTGTGTTTTTAAGAGTGAATTTATGATGACTTTGATTAGTGCATAATTGTTTAAAAACCCGGTAAGTAAGAATATAGGAGAAATTAAATTATTAAGAGAGCGTGATATCACAATATCTCTACATTTTTTAATATTTCACTTTTGAACTTTAGTACCTACCTAACTACTCTTTTTTGAACTCATCAAACCTTTAAATATAAATAAATCTAAGTAAGATATATATGTCTTCCTACCATCAATCACAAGTTAAACTCAAAATGCATTCAAAAGTCTGTGAAATGCAGCATGTTAAAAATAGTACAATTAGCATTTATACAGGAAACTCCATCAATTCTATATCCATGTTCGCATGCATATAGTTCAGAAATTAATTAAAGTGTCCATTGTATTATATTTCTGTAACAATACGCTGAGCAGAAAACATAAGACAAACGCTGTCCTAGATAGCATTTATTGAGCATGAAAGTGCACATAAATTGTCCAGAACAGCCATGCCTTTGAAAATATATCTATGACGCAGCTGCAGGGGGAAATATAAGTTAGGTGCAACGAAATACCGTCCTCGGCCGCAACGTTTAATATCCTCAGAATTATAACACATAACACGTTAAACTGTCGACCCTACCGCTATAAGTCAAGTCGAAATTAGTGAATTTAGCTCTGCACTTAATTTTCATTTCAACGCATGTAACATGAATTAATATCGCCCGAGCCTTTCGGGATTACTATGATTAAATTATTTGACGCGAAAAATGTTCTTAATAAGATATTACGTTGTTAAGCTGAAACCTTACCCCACCTTGCTTTCCGACATAAATTGTATATTTCACAAGAACACCGAATAATTTGAGTATTCCTTTTTACCTTTTCTTTGCAGAAATGTTGGCGAATAAATATATACTTTATTGACAAAAACTTTACGTAGTAACGTTTAATTGACACTTGTAACATAATAATTAACTTAATTTTATATAAGTTATAACATTTAAAAAAAATATAGCTCTTATATTATCGCGAATGGAAATCACAACGGCACTGCAACGAGCTACGCTGTTACAACTGTCCATTTTTAATGAGGCTTTTCTTACAACATTTATTAAAAATTTGCTTTTATTTATATCAAAAATTGTATAAAATGATCTGAAGTAATTTTACAAATAAAACTTATCAAACAATGTAATTTAGACTTCTTTTAAAACGATACATTGAGTATTTTGAAAAAATTCTAGAGTAAAAACTAAAAATACTTTGGAAAATCCAAAAGTGCACGCCTCATAATTTTTTTTAATAATTATTTATTAATTATTATTTTTGTTTATTTAATAACAATTAAACCACATCGAATCAGACCCTGAAAAATGAAAGGGTTCTATTCCTGAGCATACTCAAGCGTAAGAGAAAAAAAAAGACTCGATTAGTAAAGTATTTCGGTCGCTATCGTGTTAACAAGAAAATCCTCCGCACATACAGACACACGGACGTCCAAGACAGAACTTTTTTAAACTGTTTTTTAACTAGTTTAAATAACAAAAATGACATCAAAAATATCATGAATGTTAAAAATAGTGTTTTTTCTTAATATGTGTGTGTATGTATTATCTTACAAGTGCAATGTATGATACATAAAGACATTTTGAGTTTGAAAAATCAGATGTTTTGCGCGAAGTGACAGTAGTACCCACCTCAACGCTTCGCTTATGTGGCGTGCAAAATTTGCTTTTATTTATATCAAAAATTGTATAAAATGATCTGAAGTAATTTTACAAATAAAATTATCTCAATGTAATTTAGACTTCTTTTAAAACGATACATTGAGTATTTTGAATAAATACTAGAGTAAAAACTAAAAATATATGAAGGTAAAATGAAGTGTGTATATATTTTGATAAATCTTGGATAAATCGATGTCGAATGATGTCTGTACTAATTATTGAAAATACTAGGTATGATGACATTCAGATTTATTCATATGCGCCCATGTATTCATTTACAAGTCATTATATTACACCGATCATGCTTATATCAGAAACATGCGAACGTGGCCCCAATTAACGTAGAAAGAACTATGAAAATCCTTTCAAGTACACTTGACTTGTCTCACTTGTTTGCGTTTCACTCAATAGTTAGGAGAAATGGGAACTTGTTTCATTTAACGATTTTTGTAACACAAATTACTGACATTATACAGCTGCAGTCTGCACGTGACAAGGCCTGTTGTAAATTACTCCAACATAAATAATAATAAATATTATATTTATACAAAAAATTGTATGAATATCCAATTAGCTATTTAATTTTTTTATGAAAATACGTATGAAAATTGATAGTCTGGATATATACCTAATAGCAGTCTGGATTAGCACATTAACAGTACATTTCTGATTTCCAAAGGAGTGAAATTTTGCCAATAATTTAGTAGTACGCAGTGGAACGTTTTGTCCCTTTCACGTGTCGCGATGATACATATCCTTGTTTTCGTCACAAATCACAATGCAGATTTGTCGAATGTATGTTACATCACGATACGTCGAGGGCAACGTTCAACTGCTAGAATAATAGGGATTATTCTAATATTCACAAATTGGGTTGTATATCTGTTTTAAACTCTTTATTTCCTAAATAGTTTATTTATGGTCGTCACATCTTTTGGGCATGTTCTTGTATTTTGCTTAACTGGCTCTTAAAATGGTTAATAATGAAATTGGCCTTCCATAATCATGTATTACGTATAATACCTAGTAGTCATTATGTCTACATGTACTAAATTGTATTATTAATTTTAAGGCACACTAACATAGTTTTAAGAAATTCTTGTTACTAACAAAAGGACCTTTTTCCTCGAAAATCAATTATTAAGCTATTGCATAGCTTCTATCGCGGGCCTTGAGTGTGGGGACCGAATCCAGAAATTCCGTAACAAAAAAACCCCACGCTCCCCACGGGGACGGGCGCGGAGGTGTGGCTTGAAGGCATAGCATGCAATAGCTTTACCGCGGCAGTCCTCGAGTGCCACACGTCTTTTTATTATTATAATATTTTAACTTGTAAATCTGTCTAAATGATCTCCTTAGCACGACCAGCGCCTCCCAGGAACTGTTCGCTCCAAGCCGGTGCGAACGGCACGGAGGGCGCGGCGGTGCTGTTCGTGCGCTGCGTCGCGGGATACGATGGAGGTCTTCCCCAGACCTTTGTGTTGGAAGCACTGGACCCTAACACGAACAACAACAGATATAATAGCACTGTTAATGATACAGGTATGTTTGAATCTATATAATGAATCGCTGAATGTGTTGCTAAGCGTAAAACTCGGGAACGTCTCGACCAATTCGGCTATTTTATAACGGCTTTGTTAACGAACAAGGAAGGTTCTTATACAGAGAAATAAAAAATATTGTTTTAAAACTTAAAAACACGCTTTAACTTATAGAATTATTGTATTGTCACTTATCCTTGATAGTTAAAGTCGGTGTTAAATGTTAAAAATATGAAATGACGATTCAAAAGTACTTCTAAAAGAAGTCTAATTGAATAAATAAGTATTTGAGTTTGAGTTAAAGGGGCAATGGGGTAGAACATTGCCTGGCGGGGCATCTAATATTTAATAAAAACTTGTGGAGCTAGTAAAACAAGTGGAATTAGTAAAACGCGTGTAATTCAATTTTGAAATCAGATTTCAACATCTAGATGTTCAAAGTACATAGGTTAACAAAGTATAAAAATGGAATGGAAAATTTTTGACCTAAATATCTTCTTTTTTAATAGGATCAAGTAAATAATATTATAACTAGAAATTTATTACAACTAATGAATTTAAATTGATGTTATATAAATGTTATATTTATGAGTATTTTACTGATATTCCTGAATGTATCTCATACATTTCATGAATAGAACAATAAAGATATTTACAATGTTCTTAAGTTCAATTTTGCTGAAAACTGTCTCGTCTTTTTGTTCTTAATTCTCCGAAATCAGTTTCAATTTATGGTAGAACTGAGTTACAATAAATAAAATTCCCGTTATTTTATTGCCATTGAAGACGTTATACATAAAAATGAAAGTTACGTAGTATGGTTTCAACTTTCTGGGAAGCTCTTTAAGGTAACAAGATTGCTTGCTGGAGAATTTACAGTATTGTGTGATAGTAATCTAACAAATTATTCTAAAAAAACAGATCGTTAAATATAATTAAATAAATTTAAATATATTTGTTGCGTGTAACAGCCAATTACATAATTTGTGTCGATAACATTCTATTGCGGTTGAATTGAAAATTACTTTTCATTTCATTTAATTCTCTTTTATTAATTGTTATGTAATTTACCAAAAATAGAGTAGCACTTTACAAATTCCTAGGGTACTATAATAGGTTCTATATATTTTAAAACGTGATTTCTAATGTATCTATTCATACGTTAATCAAGAAATGGACATGACGAAATAACTATTTTAGACAGTTTAACTTGTAAGTGACATTTTCCACTCAATCAACTAAAAGTGTTATATTATTTTTAACTTGCACCTAATATGTAAAAATTTCTATTGATCTACGACGAAATAAAATATCGACTTCGCCTTTGCCCAGTTATTACCTACTACTTACAGTAACACAAAATTCTCACACAGAATCCCCATTACATTTGTTCGTTGCTCGAGATCATCACGTGCGCAGTGCATTTGTATGCAGCCGCGCGCGCTCTCTCGGGATCTGTAACCGTGTCTTAATTAATGACGTCTTGCCTTCACTTTACCTTTTATAAGAGTACATCCTGCTCCTGTAGGAATACTGGAAGAATAATATTTTGAGATTGACTAGCTAGGCGCTCTGGGTTCCGCTTCCAGCGGATTAGAAACTGAAAAAGAAAAAGGTAGCTTGAAATCAGCAACAATTATCTTTATAATATTACTGTAGAAAAAACTGTATTTAAATATGTATGAAAGATTGGATAAATACATTGACAAAGAATAAATACGGATAACATCGATTTAAAAAGTTCTGATCCTGGGTTTTTACATTCATTTGACGTAACATTACAGCTGAATTTTAATTAATAAAAAGGAAATTCAATAAACTACTAGGCGTTAATATTGAAAATGTATATCGTCAACCGAGGCAAGTGTGACAGTGGGGCTAGTGTAACAAATTCAAATTACGCGCCCTAAACACGTTTATTTGTTTTAACGCCGTCTAACGTACGTTAGAAGAACTTTTTCATCATTAATTTTTGTATTGACACACAGCAAATACTCAACTGTTTTACCGACATACGCCATTTTGAAAAACAAAGCGAATTATGATTGAAGTCCGTGATATTTGGGACGTCGCGTTTAGTGATTTTTGGTGTTTTGGAGTGTTGTTTTAAGGAAATAAAGGTAAGTGACAAAGTATTACGATTTGTATTTGAAGTTTTATATGTTTCTGTGCCCAAATTTCTGATATTCTTTGACATATGTGCATTGTCACACTTACCTCACCCGCTAACCTAACATGGGAAAGTGTGACACAGTCACACTTACCCCAGGCCTTTTGTATGAGGATACCATGATAGTGATGGGACAGCATATATTTTATACAACGTTTATTTTTAAAGTAAAATTGAAGCATTTGTTTTGTTTTAGATGGTACGATACTATAAAAGAAAAACTACTGATAAATACTCTCAAGAAACTCTACGCGAAGCAGTCAAAGCAGTACGGGAGCAGCATATGACAGCTTTGAAAGCATCCAGAGTTTACAATGTTCACACGTAAATGGTGTTCGTGGTGTAAAATCGAAATCTCATGGGGACCAACAGTTTTTTCAGAGGAGTTTGAGAAGAAAATGGCTTCAATTGTAATAGTTACTTTTTTTAATTAAATATAATTTTTAACTAATAAGTACATATTTACGTTTTATTATGCTTAAACCTTACCGGGGGAAGTGTAACATACTGTCACATCACTAGTCTTCGAAAAATCTGTCACACTTACCCCTTCTAGAATATAAATCTGTTGCAAGCAAGAATAGACTATCGTGTTATTGGATTAGATCATAAATTAAGTTGACATATTTAATATCTCATTATTTCAGTAAGAGACCAGCAACAATAACCAGAGGAACAAATAAAAATGCTATCTGTTACACTTGCCCCATTCCTGGGGTAAGTGTGTCAATCGCCAACCTTCCTTTCTTTTTGCTTACGTATGTCACACAAAACTTCTAGGAACATTACAAATCATTGTTAAAACATTGAACAAATGAATAATTAATGTATTAAAATTAAAATATCGGTATAGGACTATTACGGTAACGAAATATTTAAAAAAAAAATTTGTACCATTTAAATTTATGTCACACTTGCCTCGGCTGACCTTACTTCACGCATTTTAACTGAAATAAGTGTTAAGCACTTTAACGAGTACCGCTTCACACAGCTTTACCGATAACGGCGTTTTATACTAATTAATTATTTTCAACTGTATTAAAAATACACTTCATTTTGACAATGTAAGATTAATGTTAAATTCCATAAAAAACATGCAAGATCTTTTAAAAATTAAACGGATTTTAAACGCGATTTATTCATTATATTATTATCCCGACGCGGACGTTTGGCACGTGACCACGCTCAGTTTAAAATCCTTAATTTCCAAATGAATACTCGCGTAAAATCAAACAAAAAATGCAAGAACTTATGAAATAGATAAAAAAATATGGTTAAATTTAAAAGCGTAATCCTTTAATACACAGTACGTTGGTGTAATTTGCCTTTCAGATGGTCTAGTGACGTTCAAATTAGATCTCGGGCAGCTGTCACCGGGCGATGCAGAGGGCGCCACGTTTAATCTACTCATTTATGCAAAAAACCTCAAAGGCGACTCGGAGAAAACCCTGCTGGAAAACATTGCGTTCAATGACGCTGCGAGGAGGACTGGTGAGATTGTTTTATTTACCTATTCATTATGTTGTTTTGGTCTTTTACTTTATTGTACTAGCTATCCGCCCGCGGCTTCGAACCCCCATAGTTCCCGTTCCCGTAGGATGTCCGGGATAAAACCTATGTTTAATCCTATGTTTAATCCAAGTTACCTTCTATATGTGTGCTTAATTTCATTGTAATCGGTTCAGTGCCTCAGTGGTATTTGCGTGAAAGAGTAACAAACACACACACACATCCTCACAAAGTTTCGCATTTATAATATTAGTAGAATTCATATAAAGGTGCCTTTCTGCTAACATTATCAGTCAATGATTAAAAAAATACACTTATAACACTTTTCTGGTTTACAAAGTTTGTCACACGATCAGTTAATTAACAGATGAATTTTTTTTTAATTGGCCTAAGCCAAACAAAAGTGAAGATTATTAAAGTTTAAAAAAAATAAACAAACTAAATTGGAATTCGCTTCACAGGACCCGGAAATTAGATCAGTAAATAAATATTGTTTTATCATCCTCACAAGTACTTTCAACTTATAAACTAATGAAGGTTATAATTATTTTATAGATATAATTAAAGAATCATATCGAATAAATAAAGTCGTTAACAAGCGATCGCGGAATTGCGAAGCTCAAAGCTTTTCAGCTAAAAATATTGAGGTTTTGTGGTTGTAACAAATTAATTGTCAGTTATTCATTAAGTGGTCTGTTGTTGAACTCGCGCGCGGAATGTTACGATTGTTATTCAAAACGCTGGTGTCACAGTTTTTAATATAACCTAAAAATTGGATTAAGTGCTCTATTGCTCTATAACATTAATTTTTATTTCACATCGCGGTTTTTAAGCGAATTAGAATGTTTATGTTGAGAGTTAAACAATTTTATATTTAAAGGACTGTATTTAAATGTTTTAGGCGAGTTATGAATAAAAGTTATTTTTCATGGAAAAATGTTTAGGTACCCGAACAAAAAAAAACTTCTGAAAGGTAACATAGCAACGAATAAGTTTCATATAAAAAATGCGTATATGAAATATTTGTTGAAAGTGATATTTCAGTCCAGTAACATATTCGTAAGCTAACAAAAGCCTGGTCTCTGTTGTCGACTCTTAAACAACAGTTACATTTTTTATTAACCTGAAAAATTCGAATAGAAATGCCGCTCTATTTTTACCGTTGCAAACGTTTACGAAAAATCGGAAAATGCACCAGTAACAAAGCTATATTGAAGTGAATTTTTATTGTATGTTCTTTTACCAGTACTTCAAACTACTCCAGTCTTGTCTATCAATACGATGTTCGTATGCTAAGATTGCTAACTGCCTAAAGCAATGAAGTACGTCATACTGGACCGCTAACGTATCCAACTAATATGCTTGTCCTGTATCGTGTTTGTACCGTATTTGTACCGTGCAACGAACTTTTGCGGTAAGATACAGTAGGAATATACCAAAGTTCCCAGATAATCTAAACCGCAGCTTTTGCGAACAACCTCGGGCTAGACGTGTTTTTCATTTATGGGAGTAATATTGTATTTATGCGTTTACTCAAATAGATGATATTGCTGTATGATAATATTCAGAAATGATATTATAAACATACATTGAAAAAGAGATGCATGAGTCTCTCTATTATAGAAATACGAATATAGGACATGCAATTGATCATTCAAATAAAAGTACGTAGATATTAACCTTTTTTCTTTTTGTAGAGTTTCTTTACTATTTATTTATAATTCTATGAGATGTATTTTAATAACTTCTTGAAATTACTGATCTGTTTTATTTACGGACAAATAGGTAGATGAATAAAACCCCTCAATTATTCAACCATTGTATCAAATACGCCGTAATAAAGAAATAAAGAAAACAACGTCTATGTAATGGCATGTTAAGACTGTAACAATGATTGCAGTATAATTATAATATTTTACACAATTATTTCCTTCAACCAGATGGCAAGAACACCATGGGGGGTGCTACACTAGGAATCCTAGTAGCGGCTGGTCTAGGCGCACTGCTAGCGCTAGGTGGAGTACTGCTAGCCGCGTTACTCGCGCGCCGTCGCCGCGCCCGCGCGCCGCACAAGCACCCGCCGGGAGATATGTTGGAACTTAGTGATGGTGGAAGACGATATGTTGTTGCATATACCATCAAACCCTCAGAGTCGAAGGAACCCCAGCCGGATATATTGAACCCGCCAGGTAGTGTTGAAGTGAAGATGTAGTTTGATAAACAGTAGAGTAGTAATTGCTAAGTAGTATTTTTAGAAAATAAAGTATGTAGTATATTTCTAATTAATATATTGTGTAGTTATAAGAGCATTTTCGAAATTAGTGTCAATTGGTAGTAAAACTTGTAACGTAAAAAGTAACTAACCGCAAAATTATTGAATTGAAGTAAAATATATAATTTCAGCAAAAAGTCGTACTCAGAGCCGAAAACCTTGCAAAGTGGCTCAATTTTAATAAAAATTTTAAATAACTCGGTTATTTCAACATCTCAAGTTCATACTTAGAATAGCGGAATGGAAATTTGAAATTTGTTTTATAGTATGCCTAGATCGTTACTTAAGTATTTTCACCGCAACATTCTCGCAGCAGTCCATTAAAGATACTAATAAAATTGCGTCAGTGAATTTATTAAACAAAAATTTGAGAGACTTGTTTTCGTCCGTCGAAAACGGGCTCTTTATTCGAAAAAATAAAACGAGTACGGCGAAAAACAAGCAAGAAGAGGCAAAATAGCGAGCCCCAGTTTATATTACGGTCCCGTTCCTCCCTTTTGATCGCCTCCTGCATTATCGCGCTCATTTAGCTGACTTTGCAAAAAGACTTGGAAATACACGCTTTCTTAACATTGATTCAGATGGCGAAACTCAGAACGTCGCTCAGGCGAACGCGGATTCCGAAGAATGGACTACGGTGCGGGAAGTTAAAGGTACCATAACTTGGGCTGTTTCGTAATATAAAATGTCAAGAATATTTTAATTAATTTATAAAAATATTCTAGGTGACTGGACTAAAACTGGAGCAGTATTCTCCGCTGAAGATTTAGCACTTTTGGACTCGGCGGGACGACCGCAACAAGTAAGTTGGCAATAGTAGATATTGGAAATTAATTTATATAGTTAAAATTACAATTATTGCGTTTCTTTATAGCTCACGCCCGGCAGCGACATGACGCCCATCAGCAGACAAGAAGACGCAATAAATCAAAATATATCACAACCTCTATTAGCTAATAACTTCCGACCGAACCTAAGTCCAACGCTCGGAAGCCCCAACTTCGTGTGTCCAAACGGCAACGTTGGCTCGCCATTTGGAAGTCAAACTTTAGCATTAAGTGGCCCGACTCTAAGTTCTGGAAGCCTCGCCACCTCCACTTTACATAGGAAAGGGAAGACCAACGTGAGGAGAAGAGAACACGTTTTAGCTGAAAACTTGCCGGGCCCCGAGAGCTGTGTGTAAAAACTTATAGAATAAACGCTTAAAACCTTTGGCCTAACTTCTTTTCCTAGCTGACTCCGTACGACTCTCATAAATTGTCCATATTTTATGACTCAGCCGAGTAATAAAATAAATATTAGTTTGATTGATTCATGGAATCCTCGAAACGTTTTGTTTTATGAATGATTCAAGCGAAGTTACCGTTTATTTAGAATTGTAGAAATCTTAGCGGAATTATTATCTTCACAAACAATTGATTTAAGATTCTCTCCTTTTGATTGAATCTACAAATTAGGCAAATGTATTATATGATTTTATCACATTATGTACATTGTTTAAAGTATATAATTTGTAAAAAGCCTAACTATGTAATTAGTATGTATTCAGTAACAGTAACTGCCATAAAGAATTTCGGCCAAAATTATTAATTTATTGACGAGTCTTAGACAATACAAATTTTCCTATAGAAAGAATTAGAATTGTAAAAAATAATTTAAGAAAAAATTAAGCTCGTGTAGGTATTTCATTATACTTTTTTCACGTGCTGTTTACAAAAGAATTAGAATTGTAAAAAATAATTTAAGAAAAAATTAAGCTCGTGTATTTCATTATACTTTTTTCACGTGCTGTTTACAATTATAATAATCTTATTGTGTTATAAAATCTTATTTAATGTAAACAATATGTTATATTATATCGGTCAAAGAGCAGGCAACTAATAATATTTTACAATTTTGCTCAAAAAATGTCTTACCATTATTTCATAAAGCTGAACGCATTTCAAGAAATTAAAATTGATTTTATGACTGCATTCCATCAAATTAAAAGCGTTTTTATAAAATAAAATGTAAGTTTATCGTTTAAAAAAAAATGTATTTTATCTTTGCATTTATGATGAAATCTTTAAAATTTCAATACACATTTTATATTAGGCAGTTGTATTATTGAAAGCTAGCGTAATTATAAGTATTAATTTTAATAGAGAGATTTGTAAAAACTGTACATTTTGTAAATACTTCAATGTAATGTCTCAATTAATATTAAGTTTTCCTTACATAAATTGTAGCTATAATGGCTTGTAGAATTTATATTTATTTAAAATAAATCGGTTGTGTGTGTAAATACGAATAAGTGTAAGTGTATAAAAATGTAAAGTTGTAGCGATGGGAGCTTTTGTTGTTTCTTTGTGAAATGTATATATTTACCTAAATTAGGTAGTGCCATTTTATAAGATAAATGCCTAAATGTTTTTATTTGTGTTGATTCTATATAGAGTTTAATGTCCTGGATTAAGTCGAACCATATTTGTTGTAGTCGTCAGTAACGATTTTATGCGGTCCTAACTATCTGATGGTAATTTTATATTCGGTAAATAAATAAACCTTTTTACAAAACAGATTATCTTTCATTTTCATTCTATTGTATTCCTTTACTTTAAGAAAACATAAAAACAAACTCACATATTTTATGACCCAGTTTTCTATATTAGTTTTAATATTCAAGTCATTGAAACACAACCCGTCTTATTTCTAAGCCAAATTTACCCAAATTAAGTTATCATACCAAGCGATGCCATTTCAGAAAAATATTTTGTTATCCAGACAACAATAAAGTCATATTTTTCCAGGTCCTTTATACTCTGTGGCCAAACACAACGCTTTGATATTGTTTTATCAGGTGGTTTTGAATATTATATTGGAAAAACACCAATCTCCATACACCAGTTACAAAAAGATAAAGTGTCATATTATTTCAATAACTTTTCTACGTACCTACTATAAATTTAATGTCGTCTAGACTGCATTTCAATAATGTTACTTTATGCCAATATCTAAAGTTTTTATCTCAATAAAATATATTAGACCGGGAGATACTGACACAAAATTTCGAGTCATTTGTAACAGGATGGCGGTTCCACAGGGGTCTTAGTACGCAATGACAAAAATAAAAACGATGGTGTGAACACTGGTACTGGCGGCTTAGTCGCGTGGACGTTAGTCGAACTCGTCGGAAAAATAGCGAAGTCAAACGATTTGTAACACAAAAATTTTAGAATTTACCGATAGCCCATAAAAAAGAAGTAGGCGGTAGTGTCATGCCATACTTTTCCGGTGTGACTTACAGCCCGCCATACCGACGCGAATGTGTTGATTTAAAAAAAACAATTCAACCATTTGTACCAGGCTAACTTTTGCACAGGTAACCATCGTTGTGCAGCCATTTACGAAAATCGCCATGCCATACTTTTCGGACGATTCCAAATGGTCGCCATACCGCCGAAAATCTGCAAATTTTTTTTTTCGCCGAACCATTTGTAACACCCTAAATTTTTTTTCAACAATTCCTGAATGATTATAAATAGAAGTGTGATAATGCCATACCTGTGGGAGGTGGCGAATGTGTATAAGATTTTTTTTTATTGTACGATTTTATTCGTATTTTGAACGATTTGTAACAGTATGGCATTAATCTATCCTATAAGTTTGAGGTTCAACAAATATAAATACAAAATTTCAAAGATCTAGGTGGTAGAAATCTTCACTTCTATAAATTAATAATAAATTTATTTATGAAGTATGGCAGCACTTTTTCCCCCTACTAGAAGTATGGCAAATATAATAATGGTCACATTTTATCAAATACTCTCCAAAAATCCAAATGCAATACTGGTACAAAAAGTTTGGCGAAAAAAAAATTTTTTGCAGATTTTCGGCGGTATGGCGACCATTTGGAATCGTCCGAAAAGTATGGTACGGTGATTTTCGTAAATGGCTACACGACGATGGTTACCTGTGCAAAAGTTAGCCTGGTACAAATGGTTGAATTGTTTTTTTTTAAATCAACACATTTGCGTCGGTATGGCGGGCTGTAAGTCACACCGGAAAAGTATGGCATGACACTACCGCCTACTTCTTTTTTATGGGCTATCGGTAAATTCTAAAATTTTTGTGTTACAAATCGTTTGACTTTCGCTATTTTTACGACGAGTTCGACTAACGCCCACGCGACTAAGCCGCCGGTACCAGTGTTCACACCATCGTTTTTCTTTTTGTTATTGCGTACTAAGACCCCTGTGGAACCGCCATCCTGTTACAAATGACTCGAAATTTTGTGTCAGTATCTCCCGGTCTATATCACCCAATCAATAGTTAACAAAATACACATTGAAGCAATAATATGGTTTCAACATTATGCTATCCTTGGCTAAAATAAAATATTATCTTTTACATTTTTGTAAAGTTGTCAAACAAATCTATAATTTACTTTCAATCATTGGAATATGTCTCTCAGAAAAACAAAACTGTACGTATAAACTTAATAATCGCTAATTCAAATTTCCGATATCCAATCTCAGGAATAAATTGGAAAAATCTACGATTTATACGAATTGTAAGTCGCAACCGTTCACCGCGGGTCTCAAATATTGACAAGGCTCAAACAAATAGACTGTCGAACTTAAATTGTCTACGTTAGACGATACTCAGGGCTAATTATATACGGGACGATGAATAATTCAACGAGACCGGGCGTCTACAGCGGTAATTTTGGCTACAAGACTTAAATATTCTATTCCGTGTCAATATTATTGGGAGTGTGAAAGAAGATAAAAATGAATGAATTACGAGCGTTCATAAAACGAGTCCTGAAACGACAGATGTAATCTCTATAATGATAATTAAATTATAATAACTTACGTTCTCGGTTCTGGGTTTGCGCTCATAAAGGAAGCACGATATTCTAATCATTTAATGAAACATTTTCAGCGTAATATAACATTATGAGATAAAGTTACACAGTGTTTCTTGGATTAAATATAAGAAAGAGGTCTATAAAAACATGTTTGTTAAATTTTGTGTTGTATTTTATTCTTTGGTTGAAACAATAAAATATTTTACTCACCACTTATAAAAAAATACGCTATGTCTTTGAATGTAAATTGAATGTTGTTTATTGGAAACATTTCAAATATAATTTACCCAAATATATTTCAGTTGATAATTGTTTTCACGAGGATATAGAAGCGTAAGTTTAGTAAAGCCAGTGTGGTCGAGTTTAGCTGAGACAAAGGCCCGGTGGGGGCTTTCATTGTGACCCACTCCAGCAACAAAGCCGAGTGCAGGTAAACTGCGACTCAGCTTCTGTAAACACGTGCATGTGACAATTGCCAGAATCATACTAGCTATGTATATTAAAGGCAAACTTGAACCATTGAGATGTTCCATAACTCTTATGTATTAAATATGTACAACGCTGTCGTAAACACAAATGTAAACATTTCTATTAGACTTCATTTCGAAGCACTTTTGAATCGTCAAAATGCAGAAAAATAATAATATACCACATAAACATAATATATTAAATCTACCCTTTATAAAGTTCGTACACATTTTTTCCGATGATAATAAAATCCAATAAAATTCGCAACAAATTGTTTTTATTCATTTTATTGTTGGTCCGTAGAGCTCTAACTTTACAGTTGAAAGGATTCGCAAAATAATACCTAACTACGCTAAACAATACAGTTCGGTTTATTGAATCCTTATCAAATAGATACATGCAGTAGTATTGTGCCCAAATGAAAAATGAATTTGTTCCGGATGCATGCATTTAAAATACACAATATATTTTTAAACATGAATGAAATATTCTCGCATTTGTTTATAATCCGATCTAACAAAGATACATAGCTAACAATAAACAGACTCCTTTGAACATTATCAAGCATTTCCCTCAATATCTGTTAACCCCACTCTGAATATTTAACAAGCGTTTCAGGGACCATTTAATCTCTACGCTCGACGCATGGAAATCACGCCACTACTACAACCCCACGACGATAATTTGTTTATTTCTCTCTAATTCAATATAACATTTAGCAGGTTTACGTTTTATTCTCAGTGTGTTGCAATTGTTTCTTCACTTAATAGTACAGCAAAAGTACTTGAGACTTGAGACTAATTAAGTTACTTTGTGATTGCAATATTAACAATAACATTTATTTGATTTAAATGCTTTCATAAAGTTCCTGTCTAATTGCATTTATAAATCTCATCATAATTGATACTCATAGAAAACGATCTCGCATCATATATACCAAATGTGCCATACTAAAATACATAAATCACATGTTATTTTTAGGCCCTTTGACTACAATAGCCCCGAGTAGAGGTGTTACGAGCGAATTCCGTGTTTGAGCCAATAACACCGCTTATTATGATATATAATATGTAATTGGGAAAACGAAAAGAAAACCTTATTCCACCTGCGTGTTTTGATTAATCCCGAAACGATTTTATTAATGGAATAATTATAAAAGTTCCCAAATTGGAAATTAGTGCTGTACAGGAAAGCGTTTAGTTATTGTGTCGATACACGATAGTTCTACATGGTTCTACATTCAGCAAATTGATTTAATCTGAATTATGCCCTAAGTTATTACTTTTAAATTGTTCTTCATGAACGAGCAGAATTCTATAGCTATCCTGATTCAAACATGTCATAAAAATAAGACTAAATGCAGCATTAGAGTCGCATGTCGATTATCTTTTCACCGCTCTAAATTGCATCTAAATGATGCAATTTAGAGCGGTGATACCTGATATTTGAAAATATGCCTCTAGTTTAACATAAGCACCGTAATAATAAAAAATCAATTGCTATTATTTCTGTCAATTCAATGTGAAGCTATTAAAAACGTGAGTGTATTTCGATTAGGAGCATACAAAAATGGTTAAAAAAAGCACTCTCATTCATTGCATGTATCCAGACAAACTGCAAAGCGAATCGCTACGAACACTTGTTTGATTTGAAGGCCACATTGCTAGGCTCGTTCACTTATACATCGAGTATTTCGTACCTCAGCAATTGAATCGATTCGGGATTGCAACGTACGGTTATTTGTTTTTCTTTGCATAGATTATATAGCTTGTTCTGATGGTTAGAGTCTGTAAAATAGGCTATGGCATTAACTATATTGTTTCAAACACGAACACAATTATTGAAAAATTTGGTACCTGTTCAATCTGAAAATCCCTAGATCGTTTATTCGGTAATTAGTACGTTACTAGTTAAATAATTAATTAGTACGTACCTAGTAGTTCCCTCCTTTAGAGTTTACAAGGCTTAAGTATTTACCCAAATTAAACAAATTTATAACAGAGTTGCATTACATTCGCTACTTCTACATAACTGGCAACCCTTCTGCGTACCCCTTACGTGAAAGACGGCACAATGTTTTATTATTATTTCCGAAGGAATGTCTACGAATGTCTCTCGATCCAACAATTTGTATCCAACAATAACGTAATTTTCTGAACGCAATCATAATTTTGCCCTACCGTGTCATAGAATTCCGTCCTTGTTCTAGATTCCTTCAAAAGCTCAACCCGTTTTAACGCTTTGTGTTAGAAATATTTACAAATCGTTTAAAACTATTATTACACGTTGTTCTTATACGTATGTACTAATGATATAAAGTGGAAGAGTCTTTTTATTCAAACGCGCTAATCTAGGGACTGTTGAACCTACTAAGTGAACCTATTTCAAAAATCATTTCACTTTTAGATATGTAGGTACCACGGGCGAAGTCGCGGCGTTGCACTTGACGTTCACATTAAACTTAACATTCCAATATCCATTATAATTCAATAGCTCAAATCTATCGAGATGATTGAATTGAATTATATTAATTGGCATAATTATAGATAATAAGCTCGCGTGAACAATTTTAATCAAATCGGTTTCATTAGATTTAGAATTACTAAGCATAATGTAATTTAAAATTATATAATGCTTATAGTTAAATATTTACTAGTTGTGATATTAAACTATGTCATGACCCAAATCTAAAAGGTAGGTATATAAGTTAAATTTATTGCTTATTAGATATCAAAGCTTTAAATATTGACAGAAAATTTGATTTTTTTTTTTACATAAATGTTACTTAGCTCAGCATAAATATAACATGGCAGTTGAAAAATTGCATAAACTCTTATTCCAACGCTGGGCCATTTTTATTTAATTACTCAAAGCAACAAAAAATCTCGTATAAAAAGTGCGTTTCTACATCATTATGAATTCTATGAAATACGCATCCAATTATTTATTTCTATAAAACGAATTCTATGATGTTCCATGATTTTTCGTCGTAAGGAAATGAATGATAAAAATGCGTATTTTCCAAAACAAGGACGGAATTAAAGCAAAACATGTGTCCGGAATTCAGTAGCGGGGTCATCATTCCATAATATGGTGACGTCTCCATAATAGAGTGGGGTAGATAACCAATATAATAAGTAACATGGTACGCAGGGGCGACACGCCCGGAAAATTGCTATTTGAACATCCGATTAACTTGATCATAATATTGCCGGAAAAGTTAATATTTATTGTGTTTACTATGGTTTATTTGGTTATGAGACTAATGTTATAAAAATAGAGTCGGGTGGCTTTCTATTGAATGTCATAAATATACAGTAATTAAAACATATTTTACTTCCATAGACCAACTAATATAGGAGAGTGCAAAAAACAAAACAATGATATCTTTAACAGTATTTTTAATTCATGGAGAAAAATATAAAGCACTTGAAAACCTAATAAAACCTGTAAAAGATACCTCTTCAGCAATACAAAGCACAATAATTATACAAACGATCCAATTTCACGGTACACATTTATTTACAACGACTTCAAAAGTAAAGTAATTTTATGTTTGTTCCACACTGTAAAAATCTACATTGCATTCTATAAAAAACGTATAAAAGTTGTATCCCTATACTAAGAGCAAAGGAGAGCCTAGCCACAAGGACTAATATTAGGCAGCGTTCACAATATCAGCAGTATACAAGAATGGTGATAGCACGGCAAAGCGGATGAATTTATTTTAAAATAAACATATGAGAAATAAGTTGCATTTTGTTATTCATGGACTACTTAAAACGTATAGGACACCGGGTTCGATTCCAATCACTGGATACAAATGAAAAGCTAATATTCGTTGAAATTGTCATTTTATGACAATTTTTATAATAAATTATTGTTTAAAATGTTCCTAAAGTTGTCGCCGTGTTCAGAAAGCCATTTACTACGCTCCTCCTATAAATGGGTCGCACACTAGGTGGATATGGCACAGAATTGGTCTAATCTTTAGTTATAGCCTCTTAAGGAATTTACTTTTCTACTTACATAGCTTCAGGTGAAATCGAAAGCTTAATATGTGCCTGTGCGAATATTATCGTTACTTTTGGATACAAGTTTTAAAAGTGTTTTGTTTTCAAGTAATATTATTAACATTGCTGTTATTTATGTAAAACCAGTTTTTTCATCTATACATATAGAGGTAGAGCTGTAATATTTTATACCAAACGCCACATAACTTATTATTTTTTATTTTTTATAATAACCTGTGGCCACATAATAATATGTGGCCTACCAATAAAAAAATATTCTATTCATTTCATAAAATAAATTTGATAAAATTTAAGCAAAAATTACTTATCCAAATTAGACGAACTTTATCCGCTAGTCGATCCAATTTCAACGTTAAAATATTGAAATTCAAAAGTATTCCTAACTTTAAGTGACGGAAGCAAGTATGAAACTGGCAAGGAAAGCACAGGGGAAATTATTAGCATATTCAACGCATTTCCGCGGCACACCGAAGGTAGGCTTCGTTGGAAATTATTTGTCATATTAACGTCACTCCAAACGGAGTTTCCACCAAATGTTATATTAAATCATACCCTAAGGCTTTCTTAAATAGTAACTTGACATTCATACTGTGTACAGTTCGATTCAAAATACTAGGCAGAATAGTTCTTACTACATCTCTTTAAAACGCGCTCGTTTTGCTATAAAAGGATCCAACGATGAAGTATCTTTTTCACCATCTACATTATTTAACGCTAATGCAAATAAATTCGGACTAAATTACGGCAGCCATTATTATCAAAATTAGATAATATAAACGTTATAAAAGAAATTACACGGCAATATAATCAACAAGTTATTAGGTCATTATTTTTATTTAATGGGATTGGAGGAAAGCTGACCATTACGGCGGGGAGCATCAAATCGGTTTTACTTAAGCAAGACTATTACTAGGTAATTTATCGACGTTTTTAGGGCCGGCCGTGTAGTGGTGCGCCTATTCATCTCGTTTTATCGACCATCCGTCTGCCGTTTCGGAGGACGAGCGCTAACAAACCGTTTCGTAGTGAAAAGTGGTTGTCAGCAAACGAGGAGCATAACAAGGTAACATTTTTTCCTACTTTAATTAAAATCGCGGTCGCCACACCAAACAAAAACCACGAAGCCAACGAATCAATTTCGCGTCAGGAAATTACTTTGTAAAGTTGAAAAGGGTTGCGCGATTCGGTACCAAATTGAAATTCTTTTGTACAACGCGCCTTTACATGTCCGAAATGTTACCTGACTCTGAATCATACCGCAACATTTTTCAATAAAACTTTATGCCGGCTTGCATTCGTAGACGCGAAGTAACAATCTAATTACACTTCGCTTTTTTCACAATCGTCTTGTTTACTCTGAAAACCTCACAGTAATATAATTTTACGCATAAAGCTAATCTGTTTTATCAGGAATACTTCAAAAACTTAAGCACCGAAATAAGCAAACATTTTGAATCACTAAATTACGAGAATAAAGCTTTAAAAATAATTTCACAATTTTCATATTTAAATACCATAGCAAAATGTAAAAAGTTTTGAATCGTCGAAGTTCATTAACAAAATAAGCAATCTGACTAAAAGCATGGACCCATCGAGGTAAAAAGCAATTAGAAAGTTATGGAGTGTTCTTGACGATTATTTACGTATTATAGAGTCGGATCCTCCGGCGGCTCGCTCGGAAATTTCTCTGCCAAGTACACGCCTATTTTGTAGACACTATCGTTGAACTTTAGGCTGCGCCGCACTGGCGTTTGTCCAACATTAAGACATTAAATTAACAAACAATAACATGCGAATTAAAGTTACATATCATCAGCTCATTAGGCAGCCATTTCTAACGAGTTACGTTATAGCACGTACTCAAACAAACACATTCTCTGTGTGTATTTATTCAGTTAGCATTAAGAGGAACCGCGTTTATTGTTACGTTTAGTTTGTGATTTGGTACTTAAACATAACATATTTTGTTTTAGGGTTTATAATCATTAAATGATATAACTAATATACTAATACATTTTAAATGCAGATACCGATTTAAGTAAGCCTGTGAAATGTTGTTAGATAGCTCACATCTACACTAATATTATAAAGAGGAAAACTTTGTTTGTTTGATTGTAATGAATAGGCTCATAAACTACTGGACCGCTTTTAAAAATTCTTTCACCATTCGAAAGCTGCATTATCCACGAGTAATATAGGATAGGTTGTATCCTGGAAATTCCACGGGAACGGGAACTATGCGAGTTTTTCTTTGAAACCGCGGGCGGAGCCACCGGCGGAAAGCTAGTATTACGATAAAATTTGATTTAATTTTATTTTTTATCTTCAGCCTGCCTACTTGTAAATGACGATTAACAACAAATATTTTAAACAGTTATGGACTTAAAATAAAATCTTTCCTTATACCACTAGAAGCGCAAGTTTTATTTCATTTTTACGGCAACATTACATAGGTACTATTGTATAACCTAGACTATAATCTTACACCGACGCGGACGTTTAAACTTCGTTTTATTCGAGCGCATTCAAAAAGATGAGCCAATATAAAAACAACGCAGTGTAAACTATTTACTGCGGCTATTAAAAGCGTTACACCGTGAAGCACAGATAAAAAAGAAATATGAACCACTTGTAGTATCTGTGATGTCGTAATAACCACTAAGCATCTCTTGGCACAATATAGCGGAGTCAATAATTGGAAAATATTGTCGGGCCTTTACGAGAACCCTCCCAGCAGGGAACAAACGCTGCCAATATACGAATTCTAATCCCCACCACATCCTGTTGTAATATCAACTTGTGTTTACGAGCGTGTTTATTATTCAGCATATTTGACGAGCCTTGTAATCAGTTTCATTATTTTACGCTGTATTAATATTAGAGAAAGGTTGTTTTTATATAAAATGAACTTTATAGGTGTTTTTAGAGTATAATGTAATAACCATTTATTAACTAAGTAAGCATTTATTATAAATGCATAAATTTCCAAATTGTATTAAAAACTTTTACTAATTTAATGATTCACTTTTTTGTATTGCATTAAACAGCAAAATATAACCAATAATATTTTTAATGCTTCTCGCTCTGTTTACCAGAAGACCAAACATTGTTCGTTAGTTAAAATAAAAGTGTAAAGAAGATAATAATTCAGTATTAAGTCTTCGCTTCTCGAAACCGAATCATGCGATACTTTGCCAAGTTCCCGCCGCACGGCCTTAGCGAAATCAAATTTTCATCAGCGCTTTAATAAGTCGTAAACAATAAAGATGTTTCTAGCAACATTAAGTCTCATCAGCACTTAGGTTAAAAGCTTGTACTTGGTAAACAGCGCTTGACAAGCAATCGCTAAGTAAAGCCTGGAACACACTGTCGTTTGCCTTAATTTGTGTAATACCCGGGCTGACTTCATCACTCTAGTTAGAACTTTACAAGTAGGTATAAACGTTTCATACAACTTTAAGCCGATTACACACTTAGCGGGAAACGCACTTGAGCTTTTCGAGGTATTTTATGATTTTGCTTATCTTACTATTTTGAAATAAAAATAAAACTACAGGTACCATGTTTTAAATGTTTTAAATAAAGAAATTCTCAAATGAAATCGTCGTGAAAAAAAAAGTCCTCATTAAGTGGGATATAATTTTAAGCGTTTTCTGTAATCTTAATAAAACGCTAACGAGGCAAATTTGTATCTTTTCACATTTTGCGATTCAATCTGATAGATGCGATACGTGGAACTACTCAATGAGCTGTCCAACTCAAAAGCTTCTTAATTGATGGATATTAAAGGACTCCAACTTTTTGGGCAATAAATATACTTTTATGCTCAAATTATGAATACACAACTTTCATACAATGTAGCCTGATTCCAATTTATCCCGGACAAAATGTAGCTGACGAGCTCCCGGCAAATTTAATTCCATCGACATTTTATTTTGTTCCTTAATCACATTTGTAAGGTATTCAAAACAGTCGTAAAGATACTTTAACTGGAGCTTCTGGCGATAAAACTCAATCTCACACGCACATATCATCATGTCAGATGTCATATACGGCCTTCATTTTGAACTTTTGAGATGACATTACGCGTTTTAGTGTCTCGCGAAATCGCACATTTGAATTACTTTTGCTTTTATTAGCGTAAACAGAGTTATGGCAATCTCTGGAATGAGCACTTAAAATTATATTGATAAATTTTTTATGTCGTGCGCATTTCATATTTGAGTTGGTTGAACTGCGCTGCTTATTCAAACTGATTTATTTTCTAAATCCATTGAATTTATAGCGAGATTTCACTAGAAATTTACAGGAGATATTGGATTTATTTTCAGTATTATTTTTCTTAACTAATTTTCTTTGACATCTTTCCAAGGACTGCTTGATTCAAATGAAGAAACTTTCTAAGAATGTATGGACAGTTTTGCTATAAATAAATTACTTATTATCTGAAACGTGTTTTACTTATTACATATAACTGTATTCTTAGGTTAAGTATTATTGTAATAATTCTAAGAGTTATAAAGTATAACTCTTAGAATTACTACAATATATTTTAATAATTAGAATTATTACAATAAATAAAATAAATAAATAACATCGTCCAAGTTCCAGCTTAACATCAATTTAATTTATACCTATATAGAAAATCTCACAAAGCACGAAAGCCATTTGTTTTATGATCGTTAAGATAAAACACATCAAATAATCGAATAGCGTGATTATCTTGATAACTTATACAGTAGGAACCTAACATTTTGTTAACGCCTTGCACATACAAACCGCACGGCTCTCTAGTGGGCACAATTTAAATCTTTAGCACAATGTTATCTGGTGCAAACCGCAGAAGTCGCTAACAAGCTTCCTGCGAGTTGGACTCGCCCGAAACTGTCCACTACAAGGGCTGCATTAATTCCTGAAACAAGGAATGCAATTGTTCATTTTAAAATATTATGACAGAATACGTTTAAAAGGGCTGTGTGTCTTATTAATATCTAATAGAAATATCAATACATAATTAGCCACTATATATAATTAGTGGCTAATTATAGGCCCAGACTACTTTGAAAGGAGAATATTTACGATGGAAGGATTCCATTGTGTTGATTTGGGTTACAAAACACAAATATCTAAATTGCAGTTGAATACTCGATACACTAGATATAATAATACAAAGTAAAGTATGTCTGTATAATATACTCGACAACGACGACAACGATTCAACATATTATTATAACTACAATGATGCAATTGGAAAATACAAACACAGTGGTTGCCGTAATTTAAAAGTGCTCTTAAGTAATTTCTGTAAAAGGCTACCTACCTGATTTACAAAAACAAATTAACTTTATATCATAAACAAATCGTCTAGAAAATGCAAAAACATTCGCCTTAAAACGATTCAACTTAATCCCATTCTCATTTACGCTCATTAAATTCGCCGATACCCAAATCGCTCTTTCCTCGTAAAGTAAAACGATATCATCAAAGGAAACTAATGAAATAATTCGATATTGTCAAATGCGCAGCCCTACAAATACAGATGAGGAGGCCACTCGAAGAGGGTACAAGACAATGAGGTCCAGTATTGCAGTAGCGAGAGTCCTTCACCCCGTCCCGGGCCACCGGCTTTCTTATTCTGTAAATAACATTTCCAAGCCACTACTACAACAAAAAGGTTAGCTCTCGTAAAACTCTTTCTTTGAATAGAAATGCTGTTAATTTACGCTATTTCTTATTGTGACGTTCGTAATAAAGTTTAATTTATCCAAGTTAATGTTTCTTCAAAAAACACCAGCTCTTTTCACAACCATATCAAACGCTAAGAACTAAATGAGGAAACTTCAATGGTATATTATTTGTACATTGCGTATCTACTTTCTAACATTCCAATTACCTTTCCCACTTCTTTTAATCGAGTTTTCCTTATCCTGGCCGAAGACAGTCGCTAAGTTTGTTGTGGTCGTGCCTTTTCAAGATAAAAGTTATCTTCGCAGTCTTCGAAACAAAGCTTCGTTGACTGTCTATTGTGCGATATATAATCAAACTTAAATTGTGCCCGGTTTATCAATTGAATTCGTTCTCACAAAGCGGTTTAGTTTTTGAGTCTGTACAATACCGTATTTTGAATAGCAACTACAAATGAACGTGCTTTCAAAACTACGGTGCCTTGAGATTACACTTTAGTCATTTATTTGTAATTTCATCGCAAATATACTCACATTGTTAATTTTTTTCAAACATAAATAAATAATTATTTATTTCTCCTCGAGCTGCAAACCGCACTCCATAATGTGAAATATACGACACGGATAACAAATCGCCCGAGTCCCCACAAATGTATGAATATCCCTTTTGATACATTTTTTAAATGCTGATCCCTGAGCCCAGTGACCTTTATGTTCGATAGAGCACACAATGTGTGTAATGGAGGCCATTAGGAACATCAATGCGTTCACCCGTGACGCTACACTTGTCCCAATACTTTCCTTTTTCATGCTCTGTTTAGCGCGTGTTACAATTTTTACTCCCAAAAGCTGAGCAGGTCATAAAAGATTGGCTATGATACAGCGGGAGGCAAGTAATTTTAACAAGAGATTAACAAGAGGTTATTATTTTATTCTCGAACATACACAGTCTCATTACGACATGCGGTTTATGCATGGTTTATGTCTATGAGGCTGTTGTTATAATTATTAAAAGTCTTTAAGGTGATGTTATTTTGTTTTAGTAGCTAGTAACATTTTTATTTAACTATGTTAGTATTCGTCATACCTAATTATTATTATCTTCTCTAATTATTATGCTAACACAAACAGAAAAGTCAGACTTAGGTTAGATATATCGTACATATATGTTTAAACAATTTGTTTATTGTATGTATATACATAATTATAATTAATATCATAAACGCACGCATAGCACATTTTACTTATCACTTTATTAAGCAATAAAAAGTAAAAATAGAGACATTTGCAGTACATCATAAACTACAAATAACCAGCAATCGCCCAATAAAACGCTCAAATTACCATTACATCACGAGCCATTTCTTAAATTACGCCTGAAACAGCACGAACTTCGAATGTGGCCAAATTTCTTCTTGTTATTTTCAGATTGTGAATCACAATTCCGGGACCAAATGTGGGCTTGTATTTACCAACCCGCAGGTAAACTCCGCTTGCAGTTAAAAAGGAATTCGGGGGAATTTTATCGCTCGTTAGAGACCTTAAACGGTGAGCGCGTCCGGACCGGGGAAAGGGCAAACCGCGATGTACATTCGCTATTCGCCTATTGATAGATAATGTTAATAGCAACTGAAAAGCCTGTTACGCAATCCATCGCTTTGAATCTGTGGTTATTAATGTAATATGCGAACATTATCAAACAATTATTAAACTGTCCCTGTTATTTCTATAAAACAGCAGAGAAATAAGACGATAATTGTGTACAAAACTGTGCGGATTTAAAATAATTAGGCAGTCAATTAAAATTAATTAATCTCTTAATTGACTCCAATTTATTTTCAACATTCACATCATGTCAACGTTAAAGACTAAAATATGTACTTATAAATTACTCTGTGATCGATTATCTATTTAAGGGATTTATACCAAAACCTTCCTTTAGATATACGAAGCGTCGGATGCGGTATTTACAATATCACTACATAGTATAAAACTTGGACTTAGTTTTTAGTTTTTAGATAATTTTATAATTTTACTAACATTAATACTTAGGTTTATTTTTTTACTAACAAATGGATCTCTGATATCCGAATTTTTGATGCTAAATAAAATAAATAAATAAAAACAAAGACGCTTTCTCTGCTCTTTAAAACTACGCAACCGATTTTGATTTGGTTTTCTTTAATAGATAAAGTGATTCAAGAGGAAGATTTTAGTATATAATATAACAGGTTTTAGACAAAGTGGGCGAAGCCGCGGACGGATAGCTAGTATAGTATATTCAAGCATTTGTAATCCGATATTATGATGTCCAACGTCTCATTAGGTTCGGAATCCATACTATAATATGGCTTTTAAGCGATAAGGCCGCCAAATTGTACATTTATTTTAAGTTAAATATCGTTTTTTGTAAATTTTGTTTTTGTGTGCATTGTACAATAAAGTGTTTTCTATTCTATTCTATTTCTATAATATTATAAATGCGAAAGTAACTCTGTCTGTCTGTCTGTTACTCAATCACGCCTAAACTACTGAACCAATTTTCATGAAATTTGGTATGGAGATATTTTGATACCCGAGGAAGGACATAGGCTACTTTTTATCCCGCAACCTACTTTTATACTTTTTATAAGGCAATCCCGGAAATCCCACGGGAACGGGAACTATACGGGTTTTTCTTTGACTGCGCGGGCGAAGCCGCGGGCGGAAACCTAGTACTTTATAAATTCCCATTAGCAAAGTGAATAAAGTGATTCAGTAACGTCGTGCTATCGTTACTGTCTTGATAATCGAAGTTAGGAACCGAGTTCAATGATAAGTGGTGATGGATCGGTTGCGATACACGCGATACTAATATTACTTGCTCCTCATTGTTATATGAAACTTAATAGTTCCACGATATAGTTTGAAAATCGTGTGTAATCAGAGAAAAGGTTTGATCCATTGTATATGTATGCGAGTTCGAAAATAGCTATGCGTGAATGCGGCATCCCCAAGGTACAGCAGACGTGTGGAGTTCATTGATTGATTTTTCTTTCCATTAACCATGTGTCTACCAAGCATATTCTGATATGAATTTTCGTTTACTTTCAGAATTTAATATTTATAAAAGTTTAAATGAGTACCAATTTACTAAAGATAAAGTATGCGGTTATGAATGGACAGTTTAGCTAAACAGTGTGATTTACTATGTTATATTATTTTAAAATAAAGTAACATAAATTGAAGGTAGTTTACAGACAATTTTAGAATATTCAGAACAGTAAAATTGAGCACTTCGTTTCCTTAAAGGGTCTGATATAGAAAACAATTCATTTTGACAATTCATCAACGGACGCATAGAACCCAAGAGAACCTAAGAACTATTTAGCTGAAATTTAAGGCATTCAATACCTATAAATATAATGAACATTTCAACAAAGGAAAGCCAAAACTGAATATTCATTGCATTCCCTAAAAAAATACGTTTGTCTACTGAAAAAACACTTCACGTATTAGTTTTGTATAAAAATTATATCCTTATAATTCTTGCGGTTTCTCGGAAGTTAATAAAGGGTTAGATATAAATAAAAGACGAGCGGTCTTCGATTAAGAAACCTTAGATACTGAATAAATGATAGAGAACAAAACTTTTTCTCCTTTCTATTAACTATTTATAATTTTACATCATAACAGATATAATGATAAGTATTTAAGTACTAATATTAAAAGAACTAAATACACGGACAAAATTTATTATATATTTAACCTTTTAACAAATTGATATACGTATGTTCGTACATAGAAACACAAAATCTTTATTTCATAAACCTCCACAATTTAAATGATTCTTCAAACATAACAACAGTGACATTGAGCAATAACGAGGATTTGATTACTCCCAGCTTCATATCACACATCCCTACATAATATACATAGAGCTATAAACATATAGAGCGCACACGTTGAAACGGTAACATTGAAACTGTAACGTGTATTCGACTCAATAATCGTATTTTCCTTTGATCCCACTGAATAGCATCGACAGAATTTTTCAATGTGATAAAATTTTAAAAGTATTTACGGTCTTATATAATAAACAAACAATATAACGTCGACATAAATCGTTATTTACAATAATTATTTTTAATCTTTTATACGCTATGAACTTCATAATTGCATACTTCATAATTTATATCATAGGGTCGTCATATCCCGTTCAAACCAATCAAAGCAAAGTAATATAGATAATCAAATCATACAACGATATTTCATGTCGCCCCTACAAATCAACATTAAACAATACCATCATGATAAGTATAACATCAATTTTGAATTACGTTAAATTATAAAAAATATCTTAAGTTCAATAAAACAAACAAGACAAAGTCTGTCTTATACTCTACGATAATAAAAAAGATAATATCATGATCTATATTTAATCGCATATATATTTCATGTGCTATAAACGCTACGACTAAATCAGCCTTATATTTATTTTAGAGCTCACTTTTAAACTTGTTTACAGCGCTCTATTACCATGAAGTTTTAATGAATGCGAGCACCGCGCTTGTAATGACGAAAAATAACACCTGCTTTCGTATACAAATTATATTTCTATGTTAATTCTGAATCCGTGCTAATTATTATGTTTATTAAGATTGAATTTTGATGATTAATTATAATCTTAATGATTTGATTACATAGAATTCAGATGGTAAATAAGCAGAGGATTTGGTATTGAATATTATGCAACTGTACTCGTATAATTGAATACTATATAGCATTTGGTACCCCGTAGAGATTATACTCGTAGCACATCTCGTAGATAGATAGATTTTATATTCGTCAGTATCACTATTGTGTAGAAAATGTAGAACAAATTTAATAAAAAATATGTCTTACGTACGTATGAAAATAATCTTCATACTTCATGAACAGCTTTACAATTACAAAAATCTCTGGAAATTTATATCTATCGATTAAAGAAATAATTCTGTGCTAAAACAAGATATAGTAGAAAACGATATGCTTGTACACATATAATCCTAAACAATTATCTCATCATTAATTAGCTGTCCCGTATTAATTACTGATATTATAGATACATTACGCGGATCCAATACAGGATCTATATCACTCATAATATATCACCAATTAAAGCTTATTATGTCTTCAGTGTATTGTGCTTAAGCTCCTTGTTCTTTTTTGCATTGTGATTTGAAGACATAATAGATTTTTACAATGGTATCCTTGTGAGTTATACGCATGACATAGTTTAGAAAATACCGACACTTCTGATATCTGAATTGAGTTCTGTGAAAGAAGCAAAAAATAGGGCAAAAAGAATATGTACCTACATTCTTAACAATAAGCAATAACGGAGAAGAACAAAACAGTTATATTTTTTCACGAAATGCCATATGGCAGTGACATCCGAAATAATGTATGTATTATTTGCTGTTGCCTTTCGTAAACCTTGCACATTTATCGATAAAACAAAATACAACTCCGCTCCGTATATCGCTTAAAACTTCGATTGTACCCACATCAGTCGTGATTAATTCATGCCCAAACATTTTGTACATTAATTTGGATGAACGATACAGACCGCAAGTGTTGAGCGATGCGTGAAAGCACTCAGAGCTTATTAGCGGGTTCGGACCCCTTCGCCATGAAATCAATTAGTTTTAGACTAATCGCGCGAGAGGGTCACTACATCACAGCTCACGGGATGAATAATTTGATAACCGCCTTAATGACCTCTGGAGCCTGCGGTCTCTGACAGCTAACGGCTTTCTCGATCGAAACATTACCGAAAAAGTCTACGTTTGAAGTCAGTAAGTAATTTTGTGTTGTCGTTTTTTATCTGTTTAAATTTATCTTTTAATCCATACTAATATTATAAATGCGAAAGTAACTCTGTCTGTCTGTCTGTTACTCAATCACGCCTTAACTACTGAACCAATTTGCATGAAATTTGGTATAGAGATATTTTGATACCCGAGAAAGGACATAGGATAGGTTTTATCCCGGAAATCCTACGGGAACGTGTTTTTCTTTGAAAACGCGGGCGAAGCCGCGGGCGGAAAGCTAGTCTTTTATAAATTTCATTTGATTTATGGATAAAATTCTAACTCTCCTAAATGGATATTATATAAATTAAATTAAGCTCATGGAAGTTTGTGCCTATCAATTAATTAGTACAAATTTTATGTATCAAAATTAAATAAATGATAATATTTACTATAGCATTAATTGAACAACCGCGAATCCGATAATAACTAACATATTTCCCGCAAAATTGACACAACGCAGAAATTAAAATTTAATTATCCAATTTATACGTAATTTGCTTCAACCCACAGCTATATCTCTGTAAAGGTGATATTGTAAAATATAATGTTTAAAGCCATCCCCTAACGGACCAATTTTATAAAACAAATTGATATGTATGAATTTTAATGAGTATTCTTCATACGCATTGATATTTGCTTTTCGAGCGGATGGGTAAATACTATACACTTTTTTTAATACTTTCATAGAGCAGCAAGTTTCATAGAGCAACCCAATGTTTTTTTTTTTTGTAATTTACTCTCTACTACACATTACTGTTAATTTCGAAATAAAATATTGTATGGAAAGTGTTCTCTATTTCAAATAAAATATTCTATAGAAATTCTATTAATATATTCTTTGAATACATAACTTGTTCTATGTTAAACATTATAAATTTCTAAATTGTAAAATTAAATGCATTATTTTAAATACATTTTTTTTAATCTACAATAATGAACAATCTGAACTACAATCTTACAACTAAATAAATCAGCAAAAATACATTAAAATATTCAAAAATAGATCTAAAAAATCTCATTAAAGCAATTACAAACACAAAAAATATAGTATTTAAATATAAATCATAATAATTAAATTCAATATTTCAAATCACATGAAATCTTTTCCAATGTAATTCCGAGTTTTACGTTAAACAAAAGTTAGATTACCGAGCGCTTGATGTAAATTCGAGCGTGTTTTATAGCTGGAAGTTTTCAAGAGGTGTTACTTTATACGATTTCTGCCAAAGGTCAAAGGGAATTGAGAGCTCTTTAAGGTTTGGCTCTGTGTCCGTGATCCAAAACCACTGCAAGTACTTGCATGAAGCATTTCCTATTAACGGTTTATTGTATACGATCGATTGTAAATAATACTGAAACCGTATTTACACATGATAAAATTATATATAGGTATGATATGTAAAATAAAAACTCTACATTCGTGGTATAATTTTTTTATTCTTTTAGTCGTGCCTAGGATTTTGATTTGTTCCTTAGACAATACGATTATGAACATACTTTCATATTAATTAGTTTTAGTTCAATTTCATATTCATTTAATTTAAATTAATTTATATACCTTATGTTTTATGAAACTTTTTTGAGACGAAAATATATTATTATGAGATTAATAAACATTCATTTTTAAATAATATATTTCACGATAAAATTGCATATAAATAAACGTGATCAAATAAATCGAATCCATTCGATTCCATTAATAGTAGATTTTATAAGTGGAACTAGTGGAGATGAAATGAAATAAATATACAAGATTTAAATGCTAATAACATTCACTTACTGAACGTTTTATATATTTGTTAAAATTGCTTACATTTGAAATATATAAATGGATTAAGATATCTAATATTCTAATATATATATTATAAAGGCGAAAGTTTGTAAGGATGTATGGATGTATGGATGTTTGTTACTCTTTCACGTAAAAACTACTAAACCGATTACAATGAAATTTAGCACACATATAGAGGGTAACTTGGATTAACACATAGGATAGTTTTTATCCAGGAAATCCCACGGGAACGGGAACTATGCGGGTTTTCCTTTGCAAACGCGGGCGAAGCCGCGGGCGGAAATCTAGTATATTATATGAAGAACTATCTGTCCCGGCAAACGTTGTTCTTCCCTACTCTTATCGCCTAGAGATATGAAAAATAAATTTTGTGTGATTCTCAGACCTATACGATATACACAAAAAATTTCATCAGAATCGATCAACCCGTTTCGGAGCAGTTTAAATTCAAACTACGCGACACGACATTTTTTTAAATTAGAAGACAAAAAGTAAAATTCTAAGTAACAGTAATTTAAAAAGAATTCAATTTCAGTGTATTCATAATTCGTTTGGTTCCGTGCCGTACAAGTTTTAATTGTCTTACGATTTCATAAGACGAAAGCAGGAGAACTTCGCGTCATGAATTTCGGCCCTCCTGGAACTAACTTCATTTAATTACTATTTAAATGAATTTCAATTTCCGTATAATTTGGATTTATGTTTATTACGAAAACAGCGCCGTTAATAATATTACTGGGATTAACTTTGTAATGAAAACCATGCGTAAGTATGTAACTATCTAACTTTGTGAATTGTGTAATAAATTCTTATCCTGCATACGATATGACGATAATTTTCATGTATTATTTATTCAGTCCTTATTAGGTTGTAAAATAACATTATTCAGCCTTATTTGAACTGAAAAACAAAGTGCTAGTGAGTATCACAAGAATATCATTTAAAGTTTCTTACAAACTGACCAAGAAATGGAAAAGCATTTCAAATATCACGTGTAAAAATCGTTGAGTTCGTTACTTGCCTGTCACGGACACACTACGAACTAGTTCAGCATAGGAGTTAGTTGAATAAGCCACTGGTCGCCAATTGACGTGGTCTTAAGTCGTTAAGTCGAGTCACAGGTAATAAGTTTCAAACTTCAAACACTCCATTTAACAGTGACTAAAGGGGCTGAAGTGTATAATATTGTATGGAAGCTTATGTGAAATTATAATTGGAATTATGTATCCATATAAACAAGGCATAAATCAATAATGGAAGATCATTTAAAGAGATCGATTTTAGTATAGAAAATCATAAGAAAACTTCCGTACAAAATTAGTAACCTAATCGAAAATATTATTACGATTAAAACAACTTTATATTGATTATTCGATGATATTTAATCTACATCCCATATGCAAAGCAATTATTCTATCCAACTTTTATACTTTTTGCAACGATTGCATTACATTTGATATTCGCTAAATTTAATTAAAATTCAAATATAAAATTGAAAGCATAGCAACTATGTTGCAAAATTTGAGAGCACCTTCTTCCCACTTCCGCCCAAATGCGTTCATTGACGTTAATAAGGCTCCGCTAATAATACATGCTCACGAGCGCTCAGCAAACTCTTAAATGCTCAATTCACGTGAGAGCTGTCGACATGTTACCCTTTTCCCCTTTGTAGCCAATTACAGATAATTTTTACACGTGCTTTTACGTTAGAACTTATTTTAATACATAAAATGTAATTTACTCATATCAAAATGCACGTAGGCACGTACACGCAAGATTTTAGTTATAGTATGTAATATGTTATAAACCGAAGAAACATATCATGTTTTCATCCCACGTATGTGTGTTTACTAAAGAAAATTTCTTCCAAATATTTCCAGACTCTACGAAGATCCGCCTTACGAAAACACAAATCGCTCGAAGCGCTATAAAAAAATATTACTAGAAATTACATCATCTTTGCTTGTTTGTATTGATAAAGTAATATTTATCCCCAATTTCTATGTGTACACTGAAGAACGTCGAGAAAATATTTTCATTCTATCCGCTTCATAAACAATACGATTATCCCGAAATAAAACTTATTACGGCACGTGGTCGTGATGGAAATTATTTTAAATACACGTACGTGATAATTTATACAAGGCCGAGTTAATTACAAATAACTTTAATTTGCAAAACAATTCGAGTGACAATTATAACACTTAACCATGCAATATTGAAGCAATCACTTTTTAAATTAACGACGCAATTAACCCAATTACAGATAATTACGGGCCAACCGCATGCGTATTTGAGCAAAGATAATTATGTTCTCAGTGTGCCATACTGCCTATGCCACGAGGAGAGCCATGTAATACGTTTCCGGCAAATTCTACGTTCACCTGCTCGCTGTGCATTATACGACTATTAACATAGGCTCGATTAATCAAAGCAACTATCTTGGTGCATTCGCTTGCATCCATACTTAACTGTACACACGCACACAGACGTGGCCCTGTTAGTTTATGTACGCCCCCATAAAGAAGTGTGTTCTTCGTACACCCTAATAGGCAATAACTCATTAATACCGTCCTAAAACGTAACAATTTCCTGTGAAAGAGATTGTGTAGAGACATTACTGAGGCAGTTAACTGCTACGAGCTATCATTGAAATGGGAAACCATTACGCATTTATGTTTAATGATTATTTAAAGCTCCTCATAATTTTGCGCAATTCGTAATTCTTCCACTCGAATTTCTGGTCGTTAGGGATTCTTGCTGCGGTGAGGATAATTGTTTTATATTTTTTCTCCCTCCTGTATTCTCACGGTCCGTGTATTGTAACCGCAAAGCACGTAAAACTGAGACTCACGGACAAAAAGTTTAATTAACGTTAGCAAAGAGTTATATCGTTTGTTAAAAATAGTCTTTGCTACACTCCGTTCCATATCTTCACGAATGTTATCTGGGAAACGAGAATATTTCTAAACGTATTTCCCAGAATGCAAACAATTAAGAGGGAGGTTGTATTCTTTATTCTTTATCCGAACATCTTTGTTCGCTGCTGTGTGGAGAATTAAATAGCAGCTTGTTAGCGATAATGTTGCAATTCATCAGTGACTGGTTTAAATCCGCTGCGCAGCGAACATTGTGCAGCAATTCTTTATGTGTCGACAAAGCCATACATAGTACCTATGCTTTACTTAGTTGCGTATTGTTTATTCTCTAAATAATAGATGTTCGTTGACTCTTGTTAGATGTGCGAAATGTTTTAGTTATTTTATGCACGTTTTACTGGAATGCCGATTTGTTATGGTATGCCTTTAGCTTTAATATTAGCATAGAGATCAACGTTCCCGCGCCAATGTATCTCCGACCACACATCAAAACCTCGAGTGCTCGTTTCCTCGCTTAGCTTAGTGGTCATTTACAAATATCGTTGCATGCAGCGATGCGAGACTCTCATATTTGTCTTGCCCCTGTAATAAATAAAGGGTGATTAACATTCTCATATAAACGTATGCATTTGCGTGTTGTTCGTTTGCAATTCCATAATTAAAATGAAAACTTTAACATTTTCCAATGGAATTAAAATTTCATCAATATATCAAACGCCTATCGGAGCGTTGTTATGAAATACAAATCGAGTTTTTGAAAAAACAAATGTTTTTTTATATCGCAATTCCATATTTATTTTCACCAGAATGTTTTAAGCTAAAAATAGAAACTGTTATTGATGAAACTGTGTATCAATTTATAATGCTATTAAAATGCAAACTCTAGCTACGCGGTCCGCTAATCGGTGTTCATTTCCATCTATGTTATAATACCTGCAAAAACATGTTTACGTCACAAAATGTAACTTCACTAGCCGAGGGCGATGCACCGCCGTCTATATATCATCGGGACCCTCTCCTCTCCCCCCGTATACCCCTCCTCTCTCCTCATTCGCACCCACCTCTCCACAAACATAATATATTTCCACGTTTTGGAGCTTGCAGCATCTAAAGAACGTAGAAAGAGTCAATGTGCAAGAAACTTAGCTAGCTTAAAGTATTTCATTGTGTTTGATTTAATATGGCAAAATCAAATAAGGAGGAAACGATATAGAAAATAAATAAAGTTAAGACCTAATTAAACTGCAAAAAATATCGAAATGTAGCTAATAACAGTGATGATGAATCCATTTAACCAAAAATCATTATAACTCTGTTCAGCCAATCATGAATTATACGTGGTGTGACTAAGTCGACCTTCTTTTATGTATTTATAAAAAGATTTTCCATTTATTATTTTGTACAAACAAACAAGGGTATTGGTATCATTTTTTCATAGTCAGATTTAAATTCAGTATTTTGTCGTAGCCTCGTAGGCTCGTAGCACACGTACGCGCCTCCACGTCTAATAATATATGTGTCAATTTATTTTTAGCATTTATACATAACTAGATGCATGTCCCGGTTCTGACCGATTAGATATGTAATAAAATTTGTTCTTAATTTCTAAACATTATATGGTAGGCAATTCAAAATCATTAAAATTATTCACTTGTTCGACCCATGAACGTGAACAGTAGCTGTAGGTATTATAACAACAGATTCGTATTGCACATTAAAAATGATCACACAAGGCTAATGACAATACACACTCACAAATAAGAATTGGTTATTAATATTATAAAAATAAACTTTAACTTCAATAACAATTGAACAATTAAAAATTGCACTGCAATAATTATACAAAACCAAACATTAATTGTTTATTTATTTATCCAGCTCCAAACTAGTTATTGCGGGAATTCGCTAGACGGCACAGATAATATAATATAATACTAGACGGTAATAATAATAATCAATTCCACACATAGCTTTATTACGATGCCGAGCAAATACAGGTGTGGGTATTATGCAAAGCCGATGCCGCACGTCTGGCCGATGCATGGAGCCATTCGGGAACATACTTTTGTTTTCATGAATTCCGCTCTGCTATTTTAAACTTTGTGTCTAATTGGTTTGAATTCAGGTCTAGTTTTTCCTCTTACCTCGTTCGGTGGGCCTGACCATGACCATGACCACCACCATTATAATATTTCAGCACGGAATTCACATTGTAAGTATTTAAATAATTGTAAATTTAAAATTCATTTACTAAATTTCAAGCTTTTATTTATACACTAATTGATTTCTCTATTTCATTAATTATTTTAACGAATAACTAAATAATACAAAACAGAATAAATGCTAGCAATGCATAAAATATTGTAATCTCTGTAAATCCACAATAATTATGCCACTACCGCAACAATATGATACAAATTACACTGAAGAAATTATTAGCGTTAACGTATTAACAAGAATGAAGAAATGATTGCTTATCCGCTTATCCGTACACAGGTCTTATACCTTAATTATGTCTCAACATTTGCCTTCGCATTTCCAATACTACGTGTATTTATTAGTCATGAATTCGCACAATGTGACGAAATCATTAAATCGTATCTAAAACGTTAGCTGTCTGTCGCATTCTCGCGATACCGCGGGATTTACTAGCTCGGAGGCTTTGTGCGGCGAAATAAAATGGCCCGTGGAGAAATCCGCATAGTATTAGGCGAACGTTAGATTTATGTCGTGTATTCAATTTGTGTGAAAGCTATCGATGCGAGGGACGGTGTGTTTGTTATGTTAAATTCAGTCCTTTGTATTAAATAACTTTTATCGTGTTGTATCGATATTAATTGTACAACAATATTATATACGAAAAGCCGTGTATGGAAATATTATTCCCTATTTGAATTTTGAATGTTATCGCTACAGAAATATCGGTTTAACAAATATTTAGGAACAAAACTCCTTCTCGCAACCGCTTTGCAATAACAGTATTATTTCGCTTGAACAACTATAAAGGATAAACTCACGCCGGAATCTACATAACTTACTTGTAAAAAGAGCAATATATTTGCACGAATAGTGACACTAAAATCATTAGCGCGTAAGAGGTCGGGGCTTGCGAGAAAACAGAGACAAAAGGGGAAAGTACGGCTTCGCTCCGAAGATGTATTAAAGCACAATGAGTGTTATATTGAACATTAGTGCCGAGTAACGACGGGCGAGTCTCAGTAACTCCCTATACTGCCTCACAAAGTCTGTTTTCTTCGCGATATCGCCCTTTCGGGTCGCTGAACGACTTATTAATTTTATATGATATCATCATAAAGGGAAAATATGGAGTTCTTACTCTACTTATTGATATTAATGATATCTTTATAAATATCGTAATATTGTTTCTCGTATTTGGCAGAAAATAAATTGAGTAATATTACAATAACCTTCCTTGGAAAGGGTAACGTAAACAAATGAAGGCACTCAGCAATGAGGGGAAGCTTTGTCGTCTAGCCTACGGCCACGTTGCGCAAAATAAACAGCGTGATATTGTTCACCTTATTTCTTATTTGTATTTACTTTAATAAATCCCTTCACACTTGTAAATCCACTGAAAATGACCCTTTTTCTGCTCGTGCCTATATATGTATGACCAAAAATCACATCGCGGAGAGCTGCTTCAATAAATTTCTATCGTCGTTGGCCTATTTAATGTATGGTAGATTATATAAGCAGTTACATTTTTCTATACCACTTTAACAAACCGAACTACCACATGAAATGTAGATAACAGCATCATCTATAAAAGTTAAAGTAAAAACATAAAATTCCAAGCAGAAAAAACGCGCTATTCCGTGATCAAGAGGGCGTCGTTCCCGCATCTTTTCCACATCATTTGCTCCGGTTACTCGCATCACACTCACGGATAACAAAACCCGCGTATATATGTCACTGGTTGACCGTTAATGCTCTCGCATCATTGGAGACTCACCAATTTACGCGAACAACGCATTTTCTTATCGAAGACGCCTAATTCGACGTTTTCGCGGTGCGTTAAGCTTAATCTTTAATAATTTTCGACGTCGCGTCTGCTCAGCGCCTTTCGTCCTAATGTTAATTAAGTCAATGAAATTACTTTATCACATTCTCTGGCTTCTGAAATGGAATTACGTCACGCCGGTATTGTTCAAGATGCTTCTAACTCGACAATTTGTCGCAAACTGACGTAACTTACGTTAATTATTTCATTTCGCTTACGTAACATATGCAGCTATCAAATAATTTACGTGTGCAAAAATATGAATGGAAAAGATAAGACACATAAAAAATAATGTGGATTAAAACGCAGCAATCGTTACACGCTGCATCATTTCCGCGTCATTTGACGTCTCAGCGTTTACACACGACACCCGAGTGGAGTCAGCGGGCGTTTGTCACTAGGTCGTTAGCGCCACGAGTTATTGGAAAGAAAATTGTGCTGACTTTGTCGCTCGCCGCTTTTATCTCAGGTTAAAAACTGGCTCGTTATGAATCGTCGTGACGTCGAGACTTGTTAGCGCGGATTGTGTGCATTTTGCATGCTGCCGCACGAACTATGAACCATTTTGACACAAGATATTATATACTCAAGCGCTTTTCGACACGTTTTTACGATTCGCTTGAATGGTAAGAAGTTTTGAGTAAGAGTGAAAATAAGTCAGTCTTTGTTTAATATATAAAAATTACTTTTATTTTATTTGAACTATATAGGTTTATAGTTGAGCATAATGCACGAATGATAACTTAAATAAAATAAGCCAAGGTAGATGCTTAATTAAATCCTTCATAAAGCATACACGTTTATACTTAAATCTTGTTAATAAAGCAAAGAAAAGAGAAGCCAAAGTGTCGCAATAACTCTACGCCTGCACCCGGTTTGTTTGGTTTAAGTTTAAATGCGCTCGTGATATAATCTGAGGACAAAGGCAGTTCGTCTTACTACGCCGCAATGGGTGCACGGCTATTAATTAATTGCCTCTGACTCCTTTCTGACAAAAGGGGCTTGCGAGTGTAAGATGCTCGTGAGATGATATCGCGTCACTGGAATCTTGCCTATTATTATATTACGTATATAATTTATATGTCTTGATCTCTGTAGCGTATCAGATTTTGGAATAATACTTAACAAATCTGAATCCTCATATAATGTATTACCGTTTTATAGAAACTTATGTTTATAATATGTAATTTTAATTAACTTTATATTTATTATTCAAGTATATAAAAATTGTTAGCATGAATAAATAGCTCTCATGATTAAGGAGAGCAGGGTAGAGCTAAACTTTAATTAGGTATGTCTTTTTACAAAATATTATTTTTACTAGAGAATATTTTATTAATAATCATGAACTGTATGCTGGATTATAATCGAAGGTACCCGTAATAGGTCGTAATTAGCTTCTCTAAAAGACTCAAAAATTTAAGCGACATGTACACAGTAAAATATGCTGTATAGTAGGTTTCGTGCATAAAAATAGTAATTTATACTTTTCAATTCAGTCTACGAATGGGTAGTGTCTTTTTAGCTATATTTGGATATTTAGTATGTAATAATTATGTTTATGTATTTATGTTGCTCTAGAATATTTTTTTAATAATCATATTTTATATTCATTAAAGCGATACCTATTTACTTGTGGCTTATTTTTAAATTATATTTTTGTATGATTCGGACGTTAAGGATATTATATTTTTCATCAATCACTAATATTTATCATCCATCGTAACTGTACTTTCACAAATAACGTACAAACCTGTCTCACTATTTTCTGAAGCAATTTAAACGAGCTTATATTTCAAACAAGAGTCATTAGTACTAAACTCATATAAGACCAACTAAATGTACTGAACATTAAAGTTTGATTGACTTTTCATGGTAGTGGGCAACTTGAGGGCCCATTAAGTTTACTGTAGAGCTGTGTTCCTACACAAGATACTCAGACCACTCTTGATAATAGTCATTTGAAATAAAACTAAGTCTATATATTTGGTCGTTACATCACTAATTACAAGCTCCCTTGACAATGCGTAGAATTTGTGTTATCTCAGAAGAATGTCTCGTAACTTGTAATCTATATATTAATACGTGATGGCTCGTCGTATCGTAAGTATTTTTGTGTGTTCCCTCCGTGTACCACCATACTACGTATATCGTTCTTATTGTTTGTCTAAAAGGATTTGTAACATTGAATAATACAATATTCACGTAAGCTTAAATAAAAAGAGTCGATAGAAAGAAAAATTTGACTATGATTTTCGTCAATATGGATTAGAATTTTTCTGTTATCATTATTATGGTATTCCATATTACATCATCACACCTACCATGCCCTACAGGCCTACAATATTATAAAATACTAGCGGTCCGCCCTGGCTTCGCCCGTGGTGGTTTGTATTTCGCAATTAAAGGTAAGGTAAGGTAGCCTATGTTCTTTCTCAGGGTCTAAAGATTATCTGTACCAAATTTCATCAAAATCGATCCAGTAGTTTATGCGTGAAAACCATAGGTACAATACATATATACATACATACATACAAACCTTTCCTCTTTATAATATTAGTATAGACATCACACACGTTACCTATTCGACAGTTTACAATTTTCAAAACATCCACGATGAAATAGAGCATAACTAAAATGTAAACATACATTATCGCTCCACTTTAATTTTACTTCGAAGATATTTTAAAACTTGGCAAAATCCCGTCGAATTTGCAAATATTGCTGCGAATATCGTCAGCGGAGTTACTTTCCGCACCTCCTATCTGGCATAATCCTTAATAGAGTTCTCCAACTTCATAACACTTTGCCTACAAACTGAAACTATTAATTATATTTTCTTTCGCAGAACAAAAAGTCGCAATGCAATACTAAACTCTATGTTGATAAAATTAAAATTTATTTCAATGGTAAGAATTCAATTTTAAACTTTACCTTCGTACGAAAGTTAAACACTATATTTTGATCGCTTGTCTAGACCGCTTATTAGTGACCGCTTGAAGTATATGATATAGTAATTAGTAGTGATTGGCACCTAAAGATAAATTCAATGCTTGCTTTATTTCCATTTGAATACTATGAAAAGGTTTTGTTATTCAATAACCTTTATTCATTATTGGCCATATTTGGCTTCACCAATGGAAAATATATCGTATTGAAACGGATTTTAGATTTTATTATGTACCTATTCTTTAACAACAATTATTTGAACATTGGATCCACGAATAAATGAAATTTTCATTAATTTTCAATTGTTGTTAGAGAATTATTAGACATGTTTTTCTGCTTATTAATGTTTCATCAATCATTGTTAACATTAGGTACTTGTTAAAACAAAACAAGATATTACTGAAACAAAAATAAATAATAATATAATAACTGTGAAATTGTGTCGACGAAATACGCCGGGAACACAATTAGTAATTTTAGTATATCATTATTTTTAACGTGAAATCGATATTTCTCGCTGGTTTTGACAGATTATACAGTAGAACTCCAATTATCCGAACTCCGACTATCCGAATCGCCGATTATCCGAATCACAAAAAATTGTCCAAAAAAAGTCAAAGTGCGCTAATATTCTTCCCCCCGCGAAGCCAGTGTTTGCGCGTCAAGTCTTGACTTGACTTGTTGTGCTTACACTGACTTGAGATGTTTAAAAAACAATGATTTTTATTTCTAAACTTGTACATATAAGTAGGTACATTTTATTTAGGTATATATTTAAAACATGTGAATATTTCATGTTTCTTTCATTTAATTCAAGAAAAATATAGTGCTTTTGCAAAACGTAGCTTTTATTCTCACCAATTGCAAATTTAAAAAAAAAATCCGATTATCCGAATATTTGATTATCCGAATGGGTCCCGGTCCCCATTAATTCGGATAATTGGAGTTCTACTGTACTTATTTTCATCATCATTATATCTTGCCTATAGTATCCAATTAGTATAATAAAGTGGAAATAAAACAGATATAAAAATAATGAATAAATCAATAATGTATTTTTAACCACATTTAAGCGTACTGGCTTTTAGAGTGTTTGTTTCACATTAAAATGTTAAATTTTAACATATTCATCTGAACATAATGACGCCAAAAGAAGTATTATATAAACTGCTTTGTAACTTTCTACAGTAGAACTGAAGTTAAAGCGAGATCGTGAAATAATCTTGTTCTAAAGCTACTCCGTCTTAATCCCACGAATGACTAATTAATTACTCTTTCTTTCACCGATCGTTTTTATGCACTGGAAACTTACCTATTAACTGTATGTTTGTGTTAATGGGGAAAAGAACGATTTCCTAAATAATTCACATCAGAAATATAGTGGTCTGTGGTAGGTAACTATTTATTATCTAGTTTAGTTATAACAACATAATAATATATGTACTACTATAAACTATTTCAGATATAATAGCCGCCTGAAATAAACATATCTAATATACAATATTACACGTGCTTGTTTCAAGTTTTGAAATACTTGAACAATACGAGTATTAACCTAAACGATAAAATATTAACCAAGCTAAATAGACAGTATTCGACGCTTCATAATTAGAAACAATATAAGTTCATTATTTACCTAGCTGTTGAAATAAGTCCAGCCACTAAATATATACGAAAAATTTAGTATATACTAAATTGTTAATATATACGAAAGAAGATAATTGCTATTATTATAAGCGGGGTGAAGGTATTGCACGTAATATTTTTAATAATGTTATAAAGACATTATACAATTGTGTCGATCAACTGAAAAACTACTAGAACGATTAAAAATATTTACCACTTCGAAACTACATGATTATACAGAGAGATGTTATGTATATGCTTGAAGAGTGCACCGTACCATGTTTACTATATTTTATTATTTTTTTATATGACTACGAGAAAAACCGAGACAGATTTGGCCAGTTGTAGGTAAAATACATATCGTCATGTCGAAGCTAAATCACTTGCGATCGTTAGCATCACATCTATTTTAATCGTCAGAGATATGAATTTTTAACGCTTTCCAGGAATATTCAATTTATGAACTATGAAACTAAAATGTTTAGACACAGCCCGCCCACCGCAGGTGGAAATCTATTAAAAACCGTTCGGCTTTGAACGAAGTACCTACAGTGGCGAAACCGCTCCGTGACACATTTTTAAATCTAAGCACATTTCCCGATTTTCACGTTTTAGCATGAACTGAATAAATAAATAGAGCCATTGGCGCAATTGCTATACGAAAGCTTTTTAACAGTTTTAACACAACACTTTTTGTTCGTGTTGATGTCACTTAATTGATTATTATCGATTGAGCTGCGTTTGATTTTATTGGAATCTTGTTTGTGGTCTGTGTTAACAATAATACTATTTATAATAAATAGCGTACCTAAGTATAATAAAAAAAATATTAACGTTAGATAATATATATAACAATGTCATAGTTTTATTTCCAGATGACAAAAATGGTCGATAATAACGCCTCCCACGAAGTGATGAAATTCTGCTGCCACAAAGGTCCTCATTAATTTGCAGTTAAAAAGTCATTAATCGAATGGATGAATAAAGGTGATGAAACAAAGGCAGATTGTGGATCCCTTCATGGAAAGACAGTAAGAACGAACTGCTAATGAACATTCAAAGTTTAAGCCGGCGCTAAAGTTGAACCTACTGTTAAATTCTGTATAAAGATACGATTATAATGTTTGCTTTACAAGTCAAAGAACAGAGCTCTGTAAAGATCGTTTGTATTAAAACAACGTTAAACAGATGTATCTCAGTTTTCAGCGTTGGTAATATTACACCCAGTGAGTTTTTTTTTTTTTTTTAAGGCACCCGCCATCACAGGCTGTTCGCGCCACCTCTGGAATATTGTCCAGAGACGTTATTTTCATTTTTTTTTATTTATTTACAATCACAATTTATATCCACATAATAAATTAAAAATAGAATTATTACAAAATAAAAATATTACAAATACAAAATTAAATATTAAAATACTGGTAAATAAAATAAATAAAATAAATGCTACAACAATTGAAACTATCCCTAATATCACAGAATCACATCACACCCCATTATTTCGCTTATTGACTACTTCGCCATGCCTAATTTTTGTTACCCACCCAGTGAGTTGGAATAGTTGTGAATTCGGTGGAAATTTTAATTAAATGCTAATCCTGGTACTAACATGATAAACATACAAAATAAAGAGGCTATGTTTATAGTGCATATATGTTTATAGTGGTCGCTCATACATTTCTTTCCTTGATACGCAGTGCCTTACTATTCCGGCCTATTTCTCTGTTTTTGGACCCCGCTTCAGCTAATTTTAAGCTTCTAGGTCGCGTATAAACTCACTGTTTACGCCTGTCGCCTGCAAATCAAATTACCGCCCGAACCGTCCGACTGGGTTCGAACGCTAATTGTACATTCAAATAATAATTATGGGGGACAGTATTTACCGTAGCAATGCGAAAACATGCCAGCGACACACAATTTTGTATTTCAAATGTATATTCCGACGAAAGATTCGTTAAATTGATTTTATTTCGTTTCGATGTAATTTCATTTGGACGCAATTGCGTTAGAGTTATCTAATTTTATTCGATTTGAATATTTCATGTCACTTTTTGCTTTTAATGAACACACTAATAAAGGTACGTTTTACAAGGTAACATCATTAGTGTTTGTGTAGAAACCTAAAAATGAAATTTAAGATATGAGCTGGCACAGCGAGGCGCTAATTGGAATCCTGTCCACGCATCTAATTTTTCAAGTTATTTCTGGAGTCGTTAGCAGATTGAAAAAGGAAAAGGTAGTTATGATATATTTTTAACTTTAAGGTTTAATCTTCCTTTGAGTATAAGCTTATCGTAATCTACTCATTTAAATGAAATAGGATTCAAAATTAATGTGCCTAAAGATTACACATTTTATAAGAAACTAAATATAAGAACGATAACAAAAATAAGAATTTTGTGATAACATTGATGTTAATAAAAAAGGCTTGTTTTGTCTTACTTGATTTACGATTTAAAATATTTTTAAAATCAATATTGTTTTAATCACGGCAAGAAAATATTGAATTTAATGTATAAAAATAGAGTATCTAATAATATGAAATAGTGTCCCATAACACATTAAAACCCTCAAAAGGGCCTCGGCGTGTTGGATCTGTGTCCCCACGTATCCAAACCCCAAAAGACCGTTTACCGTCCTTCTGGTGGTACCCGAGTATTATGGAGATGAAATAAGTAAGAAACTGAAACACACAAATTAAAACATAACAAATTCCCACAGAAAAATCTAATACCTATATATTTTACATTCATGTTCAAAAATTCATATTCATACTATCGTCGATATAACGTTATTCGCGCTATCAGTACAAACCCGTAACCAAAACTCAGTACATACGTACGCCAATATACTAATCAGTCTGGAGCCCTAAGTATGAGGAAGCCGCTGACATAAAAGCAGAATGTCGTGTTAGCTATCAAATGTAGCAAAGATTATCCAGCACTGTGTGACTGTAATTACTCCTCTCGCCGAGGCAGATTAACGTCCCTAGCTAGTTAACTAAGAGGGTAATACGTTGACAAAATAAACGGAAATTTGCAACGATTCGTCACCTCAATCTTGGAGCTTAATGAACCCAATTGATGATCCCCGTACATAAAATACGCAATCCTGAAGCTGGATGTACGTTTATTTTATTATCATGAGTTTCTCGGAACGAGAATTACATACCTAGTTTTATTATGTGGCACTGAAAAGCTTTTATCTATACAGATAGACATATTTTATGTAACTAATGGATATATCGAAGTTATTTCCTAATTTTTTTATTAACTCTCACAGATGAAATGAAAACTTTACAATATTGATTCTTACAGATGGGCCTACATAATATAATACAACATCAAAAGTTATTGCACAAAAAAAAGTCATACAATGTTCCAATGAATACCAATGCCAACCCTTATTGAACATTAATTAATTTCAACGAATAATGCAAGCTGCAAAATCATCGGTGTCTTAAAGCTGGGTAATTTTCACAAACCTGACAAATTGCCTATTGTTTCATAAAATTTAGGGACAATGCTTCGTTTTGTGGATTTATTTTATAGTCTAAAAAACGAGCCAACTTAAATTTCATCCATTGTTAGTTAATAAAGAACGTGGTGGGCGAAACGCTCAATTATTAAGAATCTGCTTCAAATTTTAATGAATTTTTATTTAAATTTAAAAATACATAATTATTTTATATTTTAGTACAAAACAATCGTAAAATAAAGAACATTATTTAAATTGTCTTAAATGTAGAATTAAAATAACAATAAGACATAAGATTTATTATCGCAAGAAAGGTCTTATTAGAAGTTTGAACTTTAGCTATCAGCCGCAGGCAATATCTCAAAAGCCTTTAACTAGAACTAATGACATTTACCTTGCTCTTTAAACAAATTACACGAATTACTTTTATTCAAGTTTAAGCATTGAAACCGACAATTCTCTTAATATTTTTAAGTGCCTCAAAAAACATTATTTCGCGTTTTATTGCAATGATTTTCAGAATATAAAAATAATCTAAATCTACATAGGTAGGTACCTAGTTTTCTTGCAATAATTCTTATCATTTCGTATCAACATTACTTACACGTTCGTTTTCCCATACATTGCTTTCTCACATAACAAAAACTCAAGACGCTGGAAATACAAGTCATCTAAACAATGTGGCTCAAAACTCAATTTGAGGGTTCGGGAAATGAGTGATGGTCTCCAAAGGAAGCGGAACCCTCGCCTCCTGAGAGACGCTATTATTTGCCTAATGCCTTTTGTGGGCGCAATTAACAGCAGGATAGTTAATGCGACGAACTAGTGTAGGCGACATCCTCACGTGCTAATGCTTTATGATTTGGCTCTGTGCTCTAATTTAATTACACTTAAAAATTAATATATGTGCCTAACGCGTGGCTGATAAAGCAAATGTAACAATGAATTGGATTCTAACGAATTTAATGAATAAAATACACACTATTACCTTTTTCAATAATGATCGAAGCGTAAACAACTTATTACATTGATAGATTCAATCTAACGCAGATTAATAGTTTTGTTTGTTTCGTCCCATAAATCCTTAGTAACCTTGGACCTAACCTGATCTTGATCTGTGTCGCGTGGGCGGCACCATTCAATACAGAGATCGGCTTTTCTAGCTTGCAATAGAGGTTTTATTTATTCTTCTATGGAGCATAAGCAAAACTACAATCGTTGACTTGACTCTTTTCATACTATACAACTTGTATTATCTGTACCATATTTCATTTTGTTACGAGTAAAGTATATATACTTAATACTTTTTACACTTTCGCTTTACCAGCTTTCAATTTAGTTAGTATATGATGCATAGTATTTTCTTCACTACATAGTATATAACAAAGTCGTTTTCTCTGTCCCTATGTTTGCTTAAATCTTTAAAACTACGCAACGGATTTTGATGCGGTTTCGAATTTTTTAATAGATAGAGTGATTCAAGAAGAACGTTTTAGTATATAATTTATTATGTTTTAGACAAAGCGGGCGAAGCTGCGGGCGGAAAGCTAGTAATACTTAAATAAATTGAATATTAAGTAGGTACCTTATCATCTTTTTACATAATATAAGACACACGTAAAGAGAAGTATTTCATGGAACCAACACAAGTTTGGAATTAATAATCTGATTAGATATCGACACCCACGCGTTTTCGCTTTTCATTGTGATTAAAAATATTTGTCAAATAATATTGAATTAGTTAGAACCCAGGTTTGATATTATAATAAAATAAGCACGTTTATTTAGGACATCATTGTTTAGGATCAGTGGGTTTTGGACCCGTTTTCCTTTTAGTTCCAACGTTGTCGTAAAACCATAAAACAAATCTAATTTTAGGGATCATAACAATATAAATAGGATATTAAATACCTTCGGCAGCTCCTCATAAGAAAAAACCTTACTGTTTGTTTAATAAAAGTATTTTTTATAGTCGTATGTAAGTATTTTAAATAGGTTTTTCGTTTATAGCTAAATTCATATGTTTAAAATCTTATCAACTTATATAAATTCGTATAATCAAAACATCAAAAAACTATACCACTACAATCATCCTACAATAATGTTTACTAAAGACTAATCCAATCCACAAATTAGTTTATATTATCCTCAGTTAATAGTTGTATTAAGAAAATTACATCCAAGCTATCTTATACTTAATGTGGAGATGAAAGTGTACTTACATCTTAATGAGAACTGTCAAATCGGTTCAAACGGCTGGCTACTTTATTAACCTAAATCACGTACATGACGAAATTGGAATACGTGATGTTTATTTCGTTTCGATTAAGCCTTTATTAGCGCAAATAAGCGGCGCTATAACGTAAGAGTCTACACATGTCCTGATATAATAAAATGTTATTTTGTTACTACAGGAATCTAAGTAAAAAATGTATTAGTATTTTTAATGTCTTTAAAAGTCAATTGAGCAATAGTATATGATATTTTTGGTGAGCTTGGTGAGCGTGAGCTTGGAGCTTTGGTGAGCGTGGTTTTCCAGTCATAACTATATTTATTTTTATAACTATTACGTTTCTTACTTATTACTTTTATTGAATTACATTTAGAGTTTTGACTTATTATTTATCTTTATTATACCAAAAATAGCTCTATTCATTAATTCGTTCATGCTCTCATTAGCAAATGTAAGGTATACTAGATTTCCTGTATAGCTTTCTATTTTTAGTACTTCTATTTTAGAAAACCTCGTCTCGTTGTTAATTACATTCAAGCAGGGTACACTTCCAGTGCTCAATTACACGTTCAAGTCAAATTAAGCGGTCATTATAGCTACATGTATATAAATTAAGAGTTTAGAGATTAGATTTATCCTTGTAATCGACATCAAACCTGTTGAGTGTCGTTTGTCACTTCATTATTAAACTGATAAGGATAGAAGTGCAACAAGGGAGCAAAGCAGACTGGAAATGTAAATTCGGCAAAATAAATCGACGACAGCGATACCTATCGCCAAACTCGCACAAGAATTGAGGAAAAAGATCCATTTAAATGCAGATTGTCTCCAGTAATACTTCCATTTGTTTTTGTCTCGGAAAGCCACCTCTGAGATACGATTGCGACCCGTGAAAGGTTTTGTGGCCTGCGCGGAGGCTGAACTACACGCCGCAGCCTTTATTCGCTTACGTGTAATAAATTCTGAATTCCATCTTACTTTAACTCGATTTTAAGTATAAGTTGTAAAATGAGTGAGTTGTGAATATTTTGTATACTGAGTTATACATTTGCAGGCTAATTGTTTATTGAGAATTTAAGCTTAATGAATAAAAATTTTGTAACTAATGATCTTATTATTTTTTAGAATCGACGTAGAACAATATTTTAATAATTATTATTAACCGACTTCAAAAAAAAGGAGGAGGTTATCAATTCGGCCGGTATGTTTTTTTTTTTTTTTTTTTAATGTATGTACACCGATTACTCCGTGGTTTCTGAACCGATTTACGTGATTCTTTTTTTGTTTGATGCGGGATGGTGTCGAATTGGTCCCATAAAAATTTTATTCGGATAGGCCCAGTAGTTTTTATTTTATGAGCATTTTTGTCTGTATTTGTAAATGTTGCAAGTGCAAGTTTGAAGTCGGTTGTTTTTAACGCAGTTATTGACTTGTTTTATATATCTATTGACAGAATATTATATCCTCATACTAACCACAAAACTGTTAATTCATATGTATGTACCATAAATAGTATCCACTAATCATCTGGGAATATCCTGCTGATGGATGGTTACCACCAAATAAACAGAAGTCAAAATGTACAATGATAATAAAAGTCGTCCTTTATTTGAGTATTCCCAAATGCCTAATAACTGATTTCAGCGTCAGTTTTTTCAATTTTAAATACAAAATGTCACAATGGACGGTTCTTTAAATATCAGCTATTTATTCTGCGAAAACGAGTCATTTTATCAATGAAAAGGTAAACCGATAGGTACAGCTATTTTGCCTCGATTACCTACTTACAAAACATAACAACACAATTTCTTACATAATATAAGACACACGTAAAGAGAAGTATTTCATGGAACCAACACAAGTTTGGAATTAATAATCTGATTAGATATCGACACCCACGCGTTTTCGCTTTTCATTGTGATTAAAAATATTTGTCAAATAATATTGAATTAGTTAGAACCCAGGTTTGATATTATAATAAAATAAGCACGTTTATTTAGGACATCATTGTTTAGGATCAGTGGGTTTTGGACCCGTTTTCCTTTTAGTTCCAACGTTGTCGTAAAACCATAAAACAAATCTAATTTTAGGGATCATAACAATATAAATAGGATATTAAATACCTTCGGCAGCTCCTCATAAGAAAAAACCTTACTGTTTGTTTAATAAAAGTATTTTTTATAGTCGTATGTAAGTATTTTAAATAGGTTTTTCGTTTATAGCTAAATTCATATGTTTAAAATCTTATCAACTTATATAAATTCGTATAATCAAAACATCAAAAAACTATACCACTACAATCATCCTACAATAATGTTTACTAAAGACTAATCCAATCCACAAATTAGTTTATATTATCCTCAGTTAATAGTTGTATTAAGAAAATTACATCCAAGCTATCTTATACTTAATGTGGAGATGAAAGTGTACTTACATCTTAATGAGAACTGTCAAATCGGTTCAAACGGCTGGCTACTTTATTAACCTAAATCACGTACATGACGAAATTGGAATACGTGATGTTTATTTCGTTTCGATTAAGCCTTTATTAGCGCAAATAAGCGGCGCTATAACGTAAGAGTCTACACATGTCCTGATATAATAAAATGTTATTTTGTTACTACAGGAATCTAAGTAAAAAATGTATTAGTATTTTTAATGTCTTTAAAAGTCAATTGAGCAATAGTATATGATATTTTTGGTGAGCTTGGTGAGCGTGAGCTTGGAGCTTTGGTGAGCGTGGTTTTCCAGTCATAACTATATTTATTTTTATAACTATTACGTTTCTTACTTATTACTTTTATTGAATTACATTTAGAGTTTTGACTTATTATTTATCTTTATTATACCAAAAATAGCTCTATTCATTAATTCGTTCATGCTCTCATTAGCAAATGTAAGGTATACTAGATTTCCTGTATAGCTTTCTATTTTTAGTACTTCTATTTTAGAAAACCTCGTCTCGTTGTTAATTACATTCAAGCAGGGTACACTTCCAGTGCTCAATTACACGTTCAAGTCAAATTAAGCGGTCATTATAGCTACATGTATATAAATTAAGAGTTTAGAGATTAGATTTATCCTTGTAATCGACATCAAACCTGTTGAGTGTCGTTTGTCACTTCATTATTAAACTGATAAGGATAGAAGTGCAACAAGGGAGCAAAGCAGACTGGAAATGTAAATTCGGCAAAATAAATCGACGACAGCGATACCTATCGCCAAACTCGCACAAGAATTGAGGAAAAAGATCCATTTAAATGCAGATTGTCTCCAGTAATACTTCCATTTGTTTTTGTCTCGGAAAGCCACCTCTGAGATACGATTGCGACCCGTGAAAGGTTTTGTGGCCTGCGCGGAGGCTGAACTACACGCCGCAGCCTTTATTCGCTTACGTGTAATAAATTCTGAATTCCATCTTACTTTAACTCGATTTTAAGTATAAGTTGTAAAATGAGTGAGTTGTGAATATTTTGTATACTGAGTTATACATTTGCAGGCTAATTGTTTATTGAGAATTTAAGCTTAATGAATAAAAATTTTGTAACTAATGATCTTATTATTTTTTAGAATCGACGTAGAACAATATTTTAATAATTATTATTAACCGACTTCAAAAAAAAGGAGGAGGTTATCAATTCGGCCGGTATGTTTTTTTTTTTTTTTTTTAATGTATGTACACCGATTACTCCGTGGTTTCTGAACCGATTTACGTGATTCTTTTTTTGTTTGATGCGGGATGGTGTCGAATTGGTCCCATAAAAATTTTATTCGGATAGGCCCAGTAGTTTTTATTTTATGAGCATTTTTGTCTGTATTTGTAAATGTTGCAAGTGCAAGTTTGAAGTCGGTTGTTTTTAACGCAGTTATTGACTTGTTTTATATATCTATTGACAGAATATTATATCCTCATACTAACCACAAAACTGTTAATTCATATGTATGTACCATAAATAGTATCCACTAATCATCTGGGAATATCCTGCTGATGGATGGTTACCACCAAATAAACAGAAGTCAAAATGTACAATGATAATAAAAGTCGTCCTTTATTTGAGTATTCCCAAATGCCTAATAACTGATTTCAGCGTCAGTTTTTTCAATTTTAAATACAAAATGTCACAATGGACGGTTCTTTAAATATCAGCTATTTATTCTGCGAAAACGAGTCATTTTATCAATGAAAAGGTAAACCGATAGGTACAGCTATTTTGCCTCGATTACCTACTTACAAAACATAACAACACAATTTCCTTATTTTAAAATAAAATCCCTTATTTTCTTCTAAAACATTGTAAAAGGACGAACATAATTTCAGGAAATTGTTTCTATAGACAGACTCATCTGTTACTGAGACAATAATATTGAGAGGAAATTGTTAAACTTCATACATAAGGAAGGAGTTTCCGTCTTCATAACAGGATGCTGAAAACTTTTACAGGTGATAAAATATATAAATATCAAGTAAATATCACTCAAACATGAAAAGAGCATTTTATATGTTTCGTAAGAACGCTTATTTTCGTAGATTTCGTGAAAAAAGACTGATAATTCAATCACATCTAAAACAAAAGATCAATGAGATTGAAAATACCTTAAAATACATTTCACCGCGAACATTACGGCATCGCTTAGTAACACAAACTCTTAAAACCTCCATCAGGAGAGAAACACGGAGCAGGCACACGGGCGCATTTTATAAAGTTAACGATAACACGATTAAGGAAGTAGTCTTAGAAAGTTCCACAACTTTCCGGGAACGGGCAGCGCTTGATTGAATAGTGTATACTTAAATATACTTCGAGTTATTATGAGAGTAAATTATTGGCGAGTCAGCTTGGGATCGAATCACAAACACTTTTTGTTGATCAGACATTGAATGGTGTCTGAGAGTTCAGAACCGGGGGTGCGTAAAATTGTTCGTGTCGTTTAAGGTTTGTATACTTCATACTCTTAATCCTAATAATACTAATCAGAATTTATTTATGTAGGCGTGTATTTATGTACACATATTTTCAGATCTACGGTAAATTAAAATGACTAACAAGAAGCAGAAAAGGCACTGTCCTGAAACTGAAGACTTGACATTATTATCTTCACTTTCAGGACGATAAAATACCTACAAATACAAGGTTATCAATACGCATTATAAGGACCGTATGCACCTTATAATTACTTCAATTACCGTTCAACAAGATGAATATAATAACAAAGCAATTATCTCAGCGAGCGCCTTGTCCGTAGCATTGTAGTGATAAATCAAGATAGCATCGTGTATGCTCAGTACATAACAGATATACATATATAATTGCTGTACTATCCTCACAAAGCACAACTTCAATTAATTACCCCTTATCCAAATGTTATGGTATCGGAAACTGCGCTAGCTCTATCCAAACCGATGTGGTTAACCGAGTTAGGATTATGAAATTATGAAAATTTAGTCATTCTTCTAAATTATTATAAAGATTTTGACTTTCGTCTATTCATAAAGTATCTAATCTGTCGGCTAGGTTATAAGAGATATTCAATGTATCTCGGAGAACATTTTGCTTTAAGATATTTTGTCGATAATTCGTCAATCATGTCAATAAAAATTTTAATTTCTATTAACATATTATATAACCTAACACAAAATTATTGAAAAGGACTGTCACAACGGAATATAATTTCAGCAAATAATTAGATAACAATATAAATCTGTGGCATTTATTATAAAAACAATACTTTCACTATTTATTGAGTATTAGCCAGCATTAGGTCTTGAATTTATCTATTTATCGTCGCCTAGTACCCACAACACAAGCCTTAATTGAGCTTACTGTGGGACTAGGTCGATTTGTGTAATAATGTCCTATAATATTTATATTTATTTGTTTATATTTATATTTGAAGACAAAACTTGAAGAAGTAAAACCTCATACATCGACATTATGTATAGACAATCTTCGAATTCTCGAATAAATTAATACATTTTTGGATATTAAAATTTATTAAAAGTAATATCACACTTAATTGCTGGGTATGAAATGAATAACATATACATCATGCAAGTTAAAACCTAGAGAGATCGGTTGCGGTCGGCCATCGAACAGGTTAACCTTTAAATAATATTCTACAAACGAAGTTGTTAAATTGTACATGAAATCGATGATTGAAAATATCGGCACGGCCGTACTGCGGATGTTATAAACGTGCAAATACCACGTAATCAATCGTATTATTTGACAGTTACGTATTCTGTAAGGCATGTGTGTGACTGTCATCATTTATGGAAATTAACGCGTCGTTATAATATTTTATACATTTACGATTATTGTTGTATGTAATAAATAAGTGTTGTGATTTATCATTATAAAATTTAGTTATACCTCAGCAATTTAATAACTCCAATAAAACAATGAGTTTCAGAATACAACAGTTTGAAAATAATTAATTTTCTTACTTATTTGTGCCCTATGATCAGAATTGGTTGGTCCAATTGGTGAAGAAAATTTTCATGATACTGACTTATACTAAAACTTAGATTACTAAAACTAATAAGTAAGATACCATTTAAGTGACATCTATCAATCCGCCGCGCCAGCGCGGATTATAACTTAAGCCTCCATAGGAGGCCTGTGTCCCTGCAGTGGAACAAAAAATAGGATAGCGTATGGTACTCTACATGCAACAAAACAGCTTTTACACATGAATTTTTGGGTTTAAATATCTGTATTTTTTACTAGCTTCCGCCCGCGACTCCGTCCGCGCGGAAAAATTAAGAAAAATTAAGATTTATTTTTTTTCTACGTATTTTTCCGGGATAAAAAGTATCCTATTTTATGCCCAGGATAATAAGGTATAATTATACCAAGTTTCATCGAAATCGAACCGTTAGTTTTTATGTGATGCCTTCACATACAGACAGACAGACAGACAGACAGACAAAAAATTTTTTAATCACATATTTGGGTTTGGTATCGATCCAGTAACACCCCCTGCTATTTATTTTTTCAATATTTTCAATGTACAGAATTGACCCTTCTACAGATTTATTATATGTAGGTATAGATTTGTACGATATAGCATAAATTTCACAATAATAATGATAAAATAGGTTTATACGAAAAATACAAATCGTAATATGAAACAACAAGAATAGTTTTCATTTCAAGAATATGAATAGATATTAATACTCTACCAAATCAAAAGTCGTTGACATTAAAGATACGTACAAAAATGTCAACGTTTAAAACAACTCGTTCTCGTTTCTATGACTGGTTCTAATAATGTAAATTTTTCAGAATTTATGAACTCTCGCCTTATGAGATTTACCGTGACCTGCCAGATGTTCCCGCACCACTTAGAGGATCTTATTGAATGAAAACTTTTCACTCGCTATATCCCATAAAAACTTTCCTAAGAATAAATTAAAGTATAAATTACGGGCGTAATGTGTTCCTCATAATTCAATTCAAATAAGTGCCTTTATGAATTACGAAACAGATTGTTTCCAGTTTTTCGTCAATCTAATTATAATTTATCTAATATCCGATACATATAGAATAGCATTATGTGACAAAATTAATTTGCCTTTACGCCTACATGATTTTCACCGTGTTCCATATTTAATATCCTACTCCATATTAGTTTCTAAGTGAAACTTAATGACTACCCCGTTACGTTGTTATTAAGATTGAACTAAGTATTAAATTTTCATTCTGTTCAGGATGTTGAGTTTGAGTCGATTTAATTACGATCACGTGCTATTGAAATTTGCCAATAGATGTAACATAAATCAATATTACGTGATATTACTCAACATGAAATGATATAAATTATACTTATAGTGATATTTGTTTTGTTTTTCCTACTAATTACACATATAAAATACTAGCAGTGCTCCGTGGTTTCACCCGCATTGCTCAACTCCTGTTAGACTTAGCGTGATGATATACATATTATAGCCTATAGCCTTCCTCGATAAATGGGCTATCTAACACCGAAATTTTTCAAATCGGACCAGTAGTTCCTGAGATTAGCGCGTTCAAAGAAACAAACATCTTTTTAATATAATTCAGCTTTATAATATTAGTATAGATATGGATAGTGAATTAACTTTTGATTAACATTAACGAATACTATAATGAAAATGATTCAACAAAGGAAACCACATACAAATGTTGATTCTGTATGAATTAACTATACAAAAGTGATTTACCGTTGGACGTTGTAATAGATCATGACATTTTCGGAGATTTGACTGCTGGGTTTGACATCTCCGGTTCGAAACCGATCGTTACAGGCAATTTTGACAAACTATTATTTATACTAGTCTCTAGATAGAACGAGGCATATGTCTGTGTTTGCTTTTTCTACAAAATTTGTTAACGTTGTTACTAAGGGTTCTAATGACAAATGTTAGACATTAGTTAACTACGTACTCTTGATAAATACAATTTATACGCTGACTAAATAATAAAGGTGAAATTTACTGCATCAAATTCCAAACTCTAGTCCTCTACACGAGACTTCAATTATTCAAATCAATTTGTCTGTTTATTTTTGTTTCTTGCTTTTATCATACCTATACTTAGATTCAATTAGACAGTTGACATGAAAGTTAGTTACAATTCTCTATAAGTGATTATTGTATATCCATACTAATATTATAAATGCGAAAGTAACTCTGTCTGTCTGTCTGTTACTCAATCACGCCTAAACTACTGAACCAATTTTCATGAAATTTGGTATGGAGACATTTTGATACCCGAGAAAGCACATAGGCTACTTTTTATCCCGGGAAAATGACGCAATCCCGGAAATCCACGGGAACGGGAACTATGCGGGTTTTTCTTTGACTGCGCGAGCGAAGCCGCGGGCGGAAACCTAGTTTGTAATATATTTGACAAATAAATGTCTTTACCCGTAATTTTAATACAAATTCCTATTTGTGTATATTAGTAGCTACTCATATTAACAGAGAAAGCGATAGTACTTACGATTACTAGTTAAGCTGCTCTAGGTACGTATTTAGGTTTGAAGTGCCTCCAACGTAATCATATTTCAACAGCAATATTCAACATGGCATAAATCCAGGAAATCAAATAAACTCAGGTAGCTTACATTGCGTAAAAGAAAATAATGTTTCAAAGAAAATACACATGAAATGGATTAGTGGAGATTAACGTCTGAAAATAATAACCATTTTATTACAGGGATTACTTCTCAATACGGAATAAGCTGGCAGTGTTTTGTGCATAAGAGGATATATTTATAATATGCATAAATTACATATGATTGTTTTAGCGAAGCCTTTTAAATAGTTAAATACGTTATACTTACTTATGTTATTTTAAATAATTTATCATTAACATTAACAATAACAAATATACGTACGTCCGCGTCGGTATGTATTATCTTGAGTAGGTATTATATATTTTATGATCTGCCCTACTTCTCTCATCTAACTAGTTTTTTTCCGTACGGTTGAGTGTCTGGAAGAAATCGCTATGTAGTGATAAGACCGTCATTTGTTCCAATTTATAATTAGGTTTAGTTTCATAGTTAAGTTATAGAGCAATTAAATATAAATAAATAAATGAATATAAGAATATTGGATGGTGAAATAATTTTACCGCGGCGGTGGCAGCTTGCAAGATAATGTAATATTGCATATGTCAACACGTCACGCGCGTTTTGTCACCGACTCCAGTGTCGGTTTGTGTATCTAGCTATCTACATATTTAAACGGACGTCTTGTTCTGAATATTATATACTGGGGAACCTTATTTACACGTAAACATAAAGGATTTAATATGGAAATTTTTCTATTTGCATTATAGCTGGGTGTAGCTTATTTATAAGAAGACTTAAAGACGAATACGGCAATTTAAAATTCATCACTACTTTGAAATGTATTTCCGATTTCAATCGACCTTCTAACTCCACTTCCCACAAAACCCTTACTGAGTTTGTGTCAAAGTCAATTCTATTGAATTAAAAAGTTTGTTTGGCAGCAACTAAATCTAAGGAGCAAGATAATATCTTTTGTTATACGTATGTAGGAACCGTGATAAGCTTAACGCTTCATAATGAGGTCCCAAGACGCTATCTTCTTCCCCATATCTCATGTCACCTTACCGTTTCTTGTAAATATGTATATAATAAATAATTTACATAGTTTAAATAATACACATTTTTTGAGGGAAATTAATTCAAATATTTATTTACTCTAGAAAACATAAACACCATTTACTTGTTTTAAATCTTGCCTTTAGTAAATCATACTCGTTCGGTAACTTCAGTAAAAATGAAGAATTCCTTGCTCAATTAATATTTGAGGAAGAAGAAGAAGCTATTCCGATCACGGTAGGATCTCTGTATCTATTATTCATCAACCAAACTTATTGAATTTCAGAATTTACAAGTTCACTTTGATATTCGGTTACAATAAGATTCTTGAACAGAGAATTTCTAAAAAAGAATCATTAGGGAAGTAGATATAATTGATTAAAGTGACAACCTACCTTTACTGAACCTCTCCTATTTAAGATTTATTATTAAGAAGAGCAGTAAGAACATTGTATATGACAGATTCATTGCTTCGTAAAGCCTGTCTTCGTTCGTAGATTACTATACAAACAAGAGAGTCCCAACTAAACGCGTCATTAATTGGTACCAAAGGACATAACTTTTATTAATGCTTCTTCTTTACGTAAATTATCGTAAAAACATCCTAAATGTGTGTCATTAAATAAAATGGAACATAACAAGACAAGTACTGTTTTCATATCTATAAAATGCGAACTCGTATAAATTTGGCACTGCCGGCGATTTATTTTGCGCTTAAGTGTTACTCTGGTAGGTCGTAAACAGTGCTCATCAAACTGGTAGGATTATTGGCAACATGCGCCGTTATACACTGAACTTTCTTTTATAGCAGCGAAATTAAATGACGTTGAAGAGCGCAGGCTGCTAACGATACAACTATAAAATATATCGTCTATTCGTTTGAGCACTTTCGAGGCACATTATACGCGAAAGACATGTAGATGCATTTATCGTAGATCCGAATAACTATAATAAACAATCTTATAGATGATGTTGTTTGATTGCTGCAAATAAATATTTACAACACACTCTAAATTGGTCGTAAGTTGAGCAGACTGCCATAAATACAATCTACTACATATTAGCTCTGATTAATTATTATTATCACAATGTATTGATGTGGGTAGCGTCCACACATGAATTTAATACTTATATTAATGCACTGTAAACTTTTCATTGTTCATCTTCCCACCCTCCTATCTATCCTTCCCCTTGGAAAGTTTTAATCAATCTAAATTTTCATCAAAAATAATCATATAATTCTATCACACATTAAGGCAATATTAGTCTCCATTCACATCAGTTCCCTCACATCATACGATTACTCATAAGTGGCACTAATGCATTCTGAAATCTAATCGCGAAAACGTTAAAAATGCAAATATAGACAAATATCATTTGTATTCCCCGATAGATCCATTTGGTAGGGGCGATAGGAAAATATCTGCATGATGGATTGCGCCGTCAGGCTGTCTCGGTTACATTTGACGAAACCTGATACACAAAACGAAATGCATTAACATACATGCTGAATCATCGCAACACTAACGTATAGGAAACACAACGTGGGATCAAATTTTGCCGCTCTAAAAGCTTTAGGTAAATACGTACTCTGTATTTATAAGCGATACGCTGCTTTCGCCGCGGTGCGAGGTTGGACGCCTCGACGACGATTATTTCCGTAGTCCTAGAGGTGACAGTGCACAAATTATATTCTCACTTAATATTAATGTTCTTTTTTGGGAAAAGGCACTGCGTAAAATAGAGATAAGGAAAGGAAATTATTTACTGCTTACTTCTATTTTGTATCTGTGAAACATATGTCTACTAATCTGAAAATAAAATCTAGATAATCTCCATAAAAATCTGAATTATAAAATGAAACATAGACCTACCTTAAAACGCAGAAATCGTCATAGGCGACAGCCAGTTTAAAATATTAAGTGGTTCATAAAATACATATTTAAACAACAGTACAGTTTTAAACTCTTAGCGCAAAACAAACTTTAAACACATCGTTCTAACTTTTAAGTATAGCTTTGCTACGCAGCTTGGGAATTATCGCTATATATTTTCAGGAAAATTGTAAGACGTACAAACTGCAAAATCTTATTAAATGCACTATGCGGGATATTGTGTTGCAATATTAGATTTTCGTTGCACAATGTGCTTTTTGAAACAATAGATTGTTCGCTCATTTCATCATTAACTTTTCAATGACTCCAGAAAAACGTACCACCTATAAAATTGACATCACGTACTGGGGCGGCCATCTTGACTAAAACTAGTAATTAAGGCCTAGACTGCAGACACATTATGGACTAACGCTGAGTACGAGACTAATCCTATAATGGAGGTGCCATGGATTAAGATCACTATAATTTATTGTGAAATCGCGTCTGCTGCCGACTTCGATTATTGCTATTATAATATCGTGATAATGAAGATAATTACTAAAATTACCGAATCCTTTACTTTCTTTGTTTTACCGAACATCGATAATTTCACCTCCATCAGTAGATCTAAAATATAATTGAGTATTTGAATTAAATTTTTTTTTGTGATAAATGGAAAGATTATATATTAGTTTTATAACAAAACTGTTTTTATTTTTATTTTTTTTGCAATAATTCAAAAGTTATTTCAAAATAAAAATTAGTCTTTGAATCCAGTACCGAAGACACGCCGACAACTCCCGAAGCGTCACCCGATCGCGTGTGACGTCACAATGTTAGTTTTCACTCATTGCAGTTGGTATAAAATTAAATATAGTTTGAAAAACTAAACAGGATAAAAAGATAAATTCATGAAATTATTGTATTGTTACCGGGTTTTTATAAGTATACAAAATTTAAATTAAATCCGTCGGTTTATAGTGGGTCTAAATCGAATCGAAAGGAGAATTGGTTACATACAAACATATGTTTAAGCTGATCCTGGCGATCCTTATCAGGATAAATTTATGATATTATTGTATTGTCATCGGATCTTGATAAGTGTTCAAAATTTGAACAAAATCCGTCGGTTTTAAGTGGGTCAAAATCGAGTCGAAACTTCGAAAGGAGTCGGTTACATACAAACATACAGGTGAAGCTAATAAAAGCGTGTTAATAATAAATACAGTGTTTTGATCTATTTAATTTTGTTGTCATTATTAAATTACATATTAATTATATTAATTGTTAATTATATTATTTAAATTTATATTAAAAATGGCGAACCTCAAAAGTTATCGTTTTGTACCATTATGTACGAATACTACAAAGGCAACTCCTGACAAAAATCGGTGATCATAAATATATCAACATCAAGAATATTATTCGTAACTAGTTAGTTATATAGTTAGTTGACTAATTCGGAACCAACTAACAAATCGTATGTAAACGCTATGTACTGCAGTTAACAATAGCTATAACATTATGACGTCACAACTGTGGTGACCAGTCATGGCGCGTTTTTAGTCACGTGATTCTAACTTAAATTTCATCAATTTTTAATTGCTTATAATTAACGGAAAAAAAATTTTTTGAAGTTATTTGCATTAAATATCAATATTATTGATAATAAAGTTTCAAAATACATAAAAAAAATTAATAATTTTTTTTTATTCAAATACTCAATTGTTCATAACTTAGTGACGAAGTTTTCATAAAGACAATTTACTCAACGATAAATAATTAATTCAGAAGCTTTAAACTCCATCATACAAAGGCATATTCACGCTAAATCGCGATATTGTTATTATTGTCTAAAGTAATGTCAAAATAATGTCAGAGACGGCTAATTGCCGTCAGCGACAGGTGCACACGTTTGTTGAATATGAAATTATATGCTAAGAGCTGACGCATAACCTCAACTAATAATTTTATTTGGTTTATTAACTAAGCTCACACTTTATGCTACATTGAAGGTTAATTTTGGTCATTATTATTCTAAACTTTAACATTACAATGCACAATGTAGTAATTTCATCAGTCAGATACATAATATTATGATAGAAAATTTCTATTATAATTTAGATCAATCGCTATTATTATTACTCAAATATTCAAGTATTTTCAGCACTGATTAAAATACCGCAAATAGAAAATAGAGGATAGCAATTAGTCTGGTTCAATGATATCAGTAATAAATAAAGTATAATTTTATGTAGGTACATTTGCCATAATTTAACAGAATTTTTAAATACATATTTGAATGTGGCGAATATATACATAAACATAAGCGTTCCAACGAAATATATTAGCCTCTCCTAATGACGAAAAAATGTCATACGCCGTTTCCCCACATTGAATAATATACCTAAGGTATGTTCTTCTCCGCATGTCTTACTACCCTGACCGATTTTCTGTTTTGTAACATTTATAGTTCTTATTCTTAAATTATTAATATACAACCGAGATTTTATATATTAGTTTTCACCGTCACGTTCACAAAGTATCAGTTTCAGAGAGAAAATAGTTTAATAGTAATTAATACAATACAGCTCTTGGTCTATTAAGTCTCATTACATGCATATATGCTTCCAATTCAAGATTCATTAGTTGATATTTCAGCAAACCCCCGTCTGTCTTCATTGCCTTTGTGCTTTTATGCCGTGTCATCAATTATGCATTCGTGTCATAATTAAAATGTATTATACAATAATTAACAGTATTGATAACGAATTGTCTGTCATTATGAGTTTTCATTTTCGAACAAAGATTTTTAAACAAAGAATGGTAATGCAAATACAAACCAACCTTATCTACCAATTAATTATTTATATGTATAAATGTTTAAAACTAAACAATTCTGTGTTTCATAAATATATAATACATAATAATAATGAAAAACATTTAATAAAATGTACAATAAAAGTGTGTCATATTTTAAATAAAGTATTGTTATGATACCTTGAAGTTTATGAAGTTCTACAGATATAATAGTATATATTGAGTGAAAATAAAGGAAAAATGCATCAAAGGAAAAAACTCCTTACGAATTTTTTTTATTGAGTTCCTTTAACACCAAACCTTGGGTAGAGGATTACACGTACGTATAATATCAACAAAGTCCTTTTATTTTAACTTCCCTCGTCGCTACCCAATTCCCTTTTTGTGATCGATGACATATTAGGTACAGAATTATTGTATTTTATTTCAAAATTCACAACGATCGCCACACCCGCGTGACACAAATAGTGATAAAATATATTTAAAAAAATGACTTCACACCGCTTTATTCTTCATCTGCAAGATGCCTGCCCCAATTTTTGTAGAATCGTAAACCCACAAGATTTAGTGGACGGCCGGAGTTTTAACGAGGACCCCTGTCCCACCCTCCCCACAAAAATTTAGTTTTACGACAATCGCAAGTGAGCCATTAAACAATTTTCCTTGGGCGATGGAAACAATGTATACCTTTGGAACTTTATTGCTTTTTTATGATAGTGGTAATAAGTAAAGTTTTATCAATAGATTCGATCGTTAGGAAGCTTTTGTTCGACAAGATTTTATTTTCAAAGTTTTAGTTTGCGGCATTTCAACATAATAATGTTATAAATCTAAAAGCAATTACGAAATACTCAACGGAAGTAGGTTTGAAAGCGCCGGTATTGAGTGATCGTAGACGAAGACAATATCTATGGAAGTTCCCGTGACAAAACGGCACGAAATAGAAGCCTTTCGTCTGTAACAATACGCTTTGTGTCACTCCAATCTCAAAAGGATATTCGAATGTATTGAACTCAGAGAATTCCAACGTCGCCCCATTTAAATCTCATTCGCACCAATCTAATTCAACGCAATCCTATAATACTGATAAACACATAATTATAGTTGTGGGTAAATCGGTAATTATATTTTCAATTGATTTATTATTGTTTCATAATTTTAGCTGAATTCTGTGAATAGGTTTTGATAAAATATTATATTGGACAAGGTGACTTTGTACTTCAATTATATTTAAACCTAAGATTTAAACGGAATCAATGACATTTTATATTATGGACGGAACGAGAATTTTCATAATACAACATTCATTCAGCATAAATTACCTTTAATTCAAATATAAGAAAAAATCTATATACTACAGCATAGGTACTTAAACTCTACATACCTAATACTATTTAAAAATACTCTTTAATTACAAAGAAATACTCTAAAAACGTTCTTAGTTTACCTGTACCCTATATCGCTTTCTCTACGTGTATCAAGCCAAAAATGACGCAATTGTAATAAATGTCAAACATATCTCAGCTCATAAACCAAATGTCTAAGTGTTTACAAACATTTCTACAACAGAAGCATACCCAACGGCTTTGTATAATTAAGATAACTTACACACTCGCATTAACTCAAATGATCTCCATTACAGTCTATATAAATACGATGTCACATTTGTAAAATGTACTTGACATCACGAAAAACTATCTACCCGCTTTTGCCAAACTTCCTGACTATTGAACCTTAGTCATAAAAAAGGTATTTAAAAAATCAATATGTAAATTTTAATATCCAACACCTGTCTTTCTACTTCCAATTAAAAACTCTAACTAATTTCATTCAACTTTAATTGGCTGTAACGATGAATCATTTTATATCATACACTTATTTCAAAGTTATTGAAGCGTAATCGTGATTTAAATGTGATCAATTATTAAATTCTTATGTCTTATATTAATATTAACTCACCTGTTATAAAACAATAATGTTTCACAGAAAATTAACCTTCGCAAGGGCTTAAATTTGGGTACACATCGTACCTTAATTATATTATTTTAACCACTTTCTGTGATAACGTAGAATTTATTACAAAGTTCTTTGTATAATGTCCATTTGAAAGTTGCTCTCAGTTTAATGAAACTTCGCAATATAATTTCATAATTACTTAGTTTGCGGCTGATGTTTGCTCCGGTTTTTTTTATTTTCTATCTGCTTGCTAAGTATTTCTTTCATACTACTAACAATGGGTCATTCAAATATTATTTTCTTGCGAACCGTCTTAGAAAAGCCAAGACTACCTATTAAAATAAAAACCTTCGTTATGGAAAACTTCTTAGATCTTTGATTTTTACGCTTCAAATTTCTTCGAGACTTTTATAAAGAAAACAAGAATTAATAACTTATCCGGAGCTATTCTATAGCTATTTTAACTTAATATCGCTGTATTAAATACAAAAATATATATTTAAAAATACAGCTAACATTATCATTATCTAAATGACGAATTGAACAGTGGCTCTTGAATTTATAAATATTTTACAAAGCACGATAAAAATGGCCCACGAGACTTTTTCTTTTGAGCCTCGTAGAAAGATAAAATTGTAAATTGCGGGAAAACTCCACCTGCATAATGTTTCCGTCAATCATACAGGTGCGTGAAATTGAATCTCTTGAGCGCAAATCACACAAGCTTATATTTCCATACACGATGGTGTTACTAAGCTCGAAATGTGTAAAAATTCACCGTATTTATATTACCACAGAGTCTATTCCACGTTGTACGCATTTTTTGTAAATGATAAACGGACCAAGCTTCTCTTGTAATATGTTTTTATTCTTTTTACGTATACAATACACAATCAAATTTTTGAGTTAAGAATTTCAATTTGGCTGAAGAATTCTTTTGATGATACATGTGTAAGATTGTACCTTCATAATAATCGTGATATCCTATGGACTTAATTGGCATCTACATAATTATATCATTATTTGAAATGAATTGTTACAGATAGGTACTATAAAGCCTATCGTATACCACAATGTTTCAAACACTATAAACATCCTGATTTTACTACCACACTAATCACGAGTATAAATTTTATCGTTATCAATTTACAATACACTTATCCCAATATAAACGTAATAAGGGTACTTTAAAACCACAAAAAATTCTACCAATATGGAATATCCTATCAAACGCGTCAGTCCATTTCAAATAAAACAAAACACTTTAAACTAAAAAGTGTTTTATAGGTTACTAGTGGTCCGCCCCGGCTTCGCCCGTGGTACATATTTCGCAATAAAAGGTAGCCTATGTCCTTTCTCGGTTATCAAAATATCTCCATACCAAATTTCATGCAAATTGGTTCAATAGTTTAGGCGTGATTGAGTAGCAGACAGACAGAGTTACTTTCGCATTTAAAATATTATAGTATGGATATAGCAAAGCTGGATGAATTGTTTCAAGGAGAAAGTTGAATCTTATCGCAACAGGTTGAATAAGAGAGGATATTGTCAATTTTCCATGGCTTTGTAAAGTTCGTGGCAACAATCGGGACGGATACGAGGCTTCGTCAATCCGATTGTGAATTTATGGCGGCAAAATAGCTCAGGTGACAAGAGGAAAAAGAGATTCCTCGAAGAATACGACGCCTTTACGATATTATTAGAGCTTCAACTTAATTGAGATAACAAATCCTTCATCTTTATAATATGTACTAGGAAGAAGTTCCTAGTAGACAATATAATTTGTCATTTATACCTATTAAAAAAAGTATGATTTATTGGGTAACAGTAGCTGTCCTTATATTTTACAAGCCTTATAATTTTTATGGACTAGTAATGAGGTATTAATAGAGCAATATTGGCAATTGTGTTTACGTCATCAGCAGATACTGCCACTTGTCGGATTGCATAATAACCACCTTTATGTAAAGCTTATTGCTTCTGGCTGGTAATTACAAAGACTTATTTGAGTCGAATTTATTGTTTAAATATTTTTTTATCTACTTGTATCGAGTAATATTTGATAAAAATAAATTTTTAATTATATACATAGCTTGCTAGCTCACAAATAAGAAAAACCCGGTACCAGTTCTCTCCCTCACAACTAATAAAATGTGAGTGAGAGTATCATAACTGTATTTTTAAATTATGTAGTTTTACTTGTGCAAATGATTATATTTAAACAACTTCCATACAGGTAAATGAAAAACCGTATCATCCAAACAACCAATGTAAACTGCAGCACTCCTAACATTTTGTAAAAGAAAACAAAATGTCCGTCAAGAGATCAATAATTTATACGTAAGTGCCGATCTCATGTGGCTCGTGCTATGCAAATGTACAATGAAAAGCGATTACATGTAAACCCACTCTGTAGCCTATGTCATCTTTGGTAAGCACCTACTTGATTAATTATTGATGCGATACAAATATCGGCATAATGCATAGAACTTGCTTTTATTACATAACATATTTAACTTATTGACTGTAACGAGATAATGAACCTTGTTTAATTAAAGAAATGTTTGAACCAAATCCGCAGTTCTAAAACCACATAATTATTTTAATTATTACCATTAATATTGTGAATGGAATTCTAAACAATTCGTAAGCTCGGTCATATACAGTTGGTACGTATTGTGCAGTGCAAAACAATATTTAACAGTCACTAAAATACAATTCCAGGAATCTCATCTGTAACTCGTATCATAAATGAATACCTGAAATTAAACAAAACTTATTTATGACACAACCCGTAAACGTGCTCCTCAAAGTGTGTTTACTATTTGTTTCTAGCAACGTTTTAATTAAAAACGTTTGTAGAGAGCGCTGCGAGGGAATATATTATACAAAACTTCATGACATTGGCTTTTTTTGTTTAAAACCAGTTGAAAATGGAGTGCGGTTTCATTGTACAGGGCCATTTGCATGGTATTCATTAGTCTGGTTGGGGCGGCGCTGCGGCCACCCGCCCACGGCTAGCGACATTTTCCCGGATTCGAGGACGTTTTACACTTTTAATTAGAAATATTACCGTCTTAAGCAACATTTGTTTTACTTTAACTCGTTTAAGAACATGCATAATGCTTTATAAGAAATAGTTAGTTCTTTCTGAGTTTTATTAGCAAGAACTGTGAATCTATTTTGTTGAAAAATGCTCCTGAAACAAAGAAATATATATTTATCCAAACAGCAATAAAACTAATTTGTTTCAATGTTTAAACCAAATACTGTTAACGGTACATTTCAACGGACCTCTTGAAATTAAAACACAATGATACAATACACATAAACGGAATATAGAGAAAACAATCGATAAAATATCTATGTCAGCGAACATTTTTATAAATGTATGAAAATATACTATACAATATTACTTTCGAGGAATTCAGGAAGTGGGGAATACTTCTGGGAATGATGCTGAGTATGTCAATATTAAATGGAACTTCTTCTGGGAAATATTGACTATTTATTCTAATAATATGTATTGTTCGTTTTTTAATACATTATTTTATTATTTTATAGCTTATTTTCAAGTAATTTATCTCAGTCAATAATTAATTACTCCCACAAAAACCCAACCGTACATCTACAGAGCACTAAACGAGAATTATTCATCCCGTATCGACCCAAACTAATTTAAACCGTTCAAAGTAAACAACATTAATATTCTGTAAAAGCTCGAACAAATGTAAGGCGAAGATGTTATTAACCGGGCGAGTTAAACTTAGTTACGAGACAGCAAAATGCAATAGGTAGGGAATGCGAAAGAAGCCAGGGCCGTGGTTGCATTGCAAATGACCCTCTGGTGTATATCGTGAACTGTCATCGCTGGAACTCGCGGACACGACAGCGCCTTGAATTTTTACATCTGCTAAACTGTATTCACCTCTTGATTAACTCGGAACTTTTATGAGATTTCTTCGGACTTTTAAATGCATATTTCAAGTTTTAAGCCCCCACGTGTCGTGTAAAGTGGAAGTTAAAGTATACAGTATTTAACTAACTTCTTCTCTTTAAGGAAAACTTGAGTTTGAGTTGTAATAATTGATCAATTTTGTCTGAGAAATAGAAATAATCAGGCATTTCAGTTTAGACATAAAAAAATATATTTACGTTTAGCATTAGTTCAATTTAACATATTAACAAGGTATAATACAAAATAGACCAAACAAATGTTTGTGACATATTTAGTTACAACGACCACAGGTTTCACCGCAGGCCTTTTAATGAAACCCAGCAAAACCGATTGATTGGACTTTTCGATTTAATGCGTCTTTGATTGTCATCCGAATCATCTGCATTACAAAGGTGACACTTTTTAATTATACGACTATTTTACGAGCTTTGCATAATAATGAGATGGAATTGGGGCAATTTCGCCATGATCAGAATTCATTTTTCCTTTGATTTAGAAAAGTGACTTTGAAAGATATTAGAAGTTAAAAAAAAAACTTTACCTTAGAAATATAGCATACTAGATTTCCGCCCGCGGCTTCGCCCGCGTTTTCAAAGGAAAACCCGCATAGTTCCCGTTCCCGCGGGATTTCCGGGATAAAACCTATCCTATGTGTTAATCCAAGTTACCCTCTATATGTGTGCTAAATTTCATTGTAGTCGGTTCAGTAGATTTTACGTGAAAGAGTAACAAACATCCATACATCCATGCATCCATACATCCATACATCCATACAAACTTTCGCCTTTATAATAGTATTAAGATAAGATTCATATTGAGTCATGGTCAGTTTTCTATTGTTAAAATTGTCTTGATTAAATCCTTAACACGTTCGCGGACAGTAACGACCACTGGCGTCTAGACAGCTAAAAGTGATACGACAGTACGTCTGTCGACGTATCAGTTTTTACTTGCATAAAATCAGTACGCCAAACGACGAGCGATTTTTCATACTATCATAAAGAACGGCATGTTGTACTGTCATCACAGGTATAATTACGACTTTTGTACTGTCACTGCATTATTTACAAAAATTCGTCAAAGGAAGGTACTTCCACGCATACATTCATATTTTTTTACGCCTCTCCCCGCGCACACTACGCCCGTGGGCGTCATGTTTGCATACGGTTAGTCGAGTACTGCGCCGCTGCGGTGATCCCGCGTGCCGCGTGTGAATTTTTGTTTAGAAAGTCAGTATTTTGTTTCCAACGTAATTTAATTGTTTTACTCATACTGGATGTACTAATTCAAGTCTAGTTGCTTATGTAAACAACATATTTATGTTGCTATTGTTTGTTGTGAACACGATTTTGTTGAACTAAATTTGTAATGAATATTTTTGCATATGGCGTCTCGAGACTCGTTCGAAAAAGAACAAAAACGTCTTCAAGACCTGTTTGATGCAGCGTCTACCCCTGAATCGAGTCCATACCCATTTGCTGATGATGGTGACTATGAATCTGACGCTGAGTACTTACGACGTTTACGCCTATATCCGTTCTGTCATATCATATGGTTTTTTAACCATGTGTTGTAACACTACGCCCCTGGGCAATGTATGAAAAAAAGTAGTGTCTCAGTAGCTGCAACCTGTAAACCAGTACTGTCCGCGAACGTGTTAAGAACATGTACAAAATAATCAAATGTAAAATTCTTATTTCACCAAATGTATGTTTAAAACCGAAGCGAGTTACAAGATGTAGGTATAAATATTTTTTACGAAGGCAATTTCGATACTGAATGTAACTGTAGATGTGGGGAACTTTAAAAGATTAGAAAGTTGAGCCTCGCATGCGGCCGCGGCGGTTGCTCTGACTCTCTGTGGACGCATTACCGAGCTACCTACTCAGCTTTTACCGTGAAATAAATACTTTGGCTAGAACAGAATATTTTACTACCTATGTATGTATTTGCCGAAATTCTTGAAAGTGTAGCAGCATTTTTTTGATAACATGTGAAAGAAATGCATATTTGAATATTTTTTTAATAAGTTATTATTCTGCGAGTTGACATATTTGTATACTTAGATAACCAAACGTTGCACTAATTGAATAGTTTATTACGCTTTGAATGTAGTAAATGAATTTCAAATTTCACAAAACTCAGTAGGTATGTACTAAAAGAATAACTGCACCACGTTTACACCAAAGGCGAACTATCAAATCCATAACCCTTTTCAATTTGAAGCTTTTACTAGATACATGATAAGAAATTCTGTACCATTCAACAAAAAAATATAAGCTACACATTAATCAAAAAATAAAAAATATAAGCTACACAGTGTTTAAATTCCTTCTAGGTTATCATATTCCGTGCTAAGAAAAGCTCTACGATCAGAAATTGATGCTACGAGCCAACAACTGTGTAGTTCTGACTTTACTCAGTCGATATTTAGTTGTTCTGCAATAGATATTAATTCACAAACACATTCATTCAACATGCTACTATTCTAGTAATATTATAAAATCAAAAGTGAGTAAAGATGGTGTTGCCGCAGCGAAATCAAGTGCAACCGAACGCAAGCGTTTGTACTGCGTCATCGCGGCATCAATAGATTTACCCTATGACGCAAATGATAAAATTTTTATGAAAATTGGTATAGAGATTTAATATATGAATATATTATAATACAATGTATATTAATTGCTAACATATTAATGTCTATGTTAGCAATTGTTTAGCAATTAATGTCTAAATAAATTATACACTTTAACCAGCGCGAGTTTACGCGAGTGAAGCGTTGGCCATGTGTACTTAAAAATATACTACATAATATAAAAAAATAAAAATATTTTTTACACATTCTCCATGATATAAATGCATGCCGGATATATAAAGGTTAATGTAAGTTATTTTATAGCGAAAAATGAGAAATTACCTTTTTTCATTGAGAAGTACTGAAATTTTAATAATATTTGCAATGTCCTTCTGATAAGTAAAATAACATGAAACAGATTCAGACAGTTTTAAATAAAGCCGTGTGGAACGTTATTGATAAATTGCTCCTCTAAAAGCTGCAGCAGATGTTTAATTCTCTTTGAGAATACAGTTCAAAAACTGTCAATAACAATAGTCTTTTTTCGTATAGTAAGTATATACATATTTTTTATAGCAAATGCCTTGTCAGATTATAGGCTGTGTGTCTACATCAAAAGATATTCACGAATGATTCCCCTAAAATGAAATATGGAATTAAAAACTTAATTCTAATATTCTTTTGTTTCACTAAAATACCAAAGATTTTTTATGTGTTTACTAAAATTCTGTAGAACCGTCGAAGTAATAGGGAATACTTCTATCCTCGGTGCATAAAATATAATTACTCACGTTGTAATTATACATTTATACACACACTAAACATATACAACACCAACGCTAGCCATCCGGTACGGTCCAAATAATTCCCGAAGCAATTTAATTAACATTGATAGTCGCGCAAACTCAGGTGAACGGATTACCGAACGCCGGCATCGCATATATCAGATGAAAGGTAAATAATTGTTTTCTTCCCCTAAAATTGTCTGTGACGACGTTTATTGGTTTGTTTACGCAGAAACTTGGCGCCGCAGCTACCTGTCTCCCCTTTACCAATATTACATTATGGTTAACTTCGTTGCTGACACGATGGGAAAGACAATGCAAACTTTTTTAACTACTACATATTATGGCTATATAATAAATTTATTATAAGGGATTCCTTGTCTGATTGATTATTCTCATTTTATAGAAGTTACTATGTATTACTAAATGTCATCAACTATTTACGTATAATGATTTAAATTTGAATTTTATAAGAATTAAAAGATGTAAAAAAAATGTATGAGTAATAATAATGTTCGAGGGAACGTATATTATAGATTTTGTACTTGAAAATGTATATTAATGTTCCTACATAGAGATAGTATAGATAGATATTAGATAGAGATCGGATATATTAATAGAGACGAACTACACACCGGATTACAATAAATTTGCGTTTATTCATAGAACACGACCCAAAACCATTGAGCGGAATAAAGAAGTTAAACAAAATAGGGTTGGGTTGGTAGTAAGGTGAGGCGTCCAGAAAGTTTGGCAGGTTGGCGATAAATCGTAATTTATGTGTGCTTCAGACGCTCCCACGGTGCACAACAACATCATATCAGTTGTTCCTTCGGGCTGTTTGCGAGTCTGACGCACTGCTTCCAAACTTTAACAAACCCCCAGCTACGTTTTACAATTCTTTATAATTCTATATATTATGCATTATGCATGATTATTGCAGACGATTTATATTCGAAAAAAGCCAATTCGTTACAAACATACTACATATCATACAAATCTTTCCTTTTTATAATATTAGCATAGATATAAATTGCCACTTGAAGAAGTAGCTTATTTAGTTGAGTAATGTTAAAATTAAATTTTCTTTAACGAACTTTTTAAACCCTGTAAGCGAAAAATTACCTTTATTTCAAACTCTTCAGAGCCTAAGCAAATGATTAAGTGCCGAAGGCAAAATCACTTATCCAACCTTCTTTTTTCCTGAACCTTTTAGGCAATCTATTAATCAATTCGGACGAATCTTTTTTCGTGTCATAAACAAACGAGTAGACCCATAAAGTAAAATAAAACAAATAGATAGTCGATATTAAGTACTTTGAACAGAAATTAGATTTAAAGAAAAAGGACTAATTTAATAAAGGTCAGGAACTATTCTAATATAATATAGTGCTTTTATAAAAAATCTAATTGAATAAATAAATGTTTGAGTCTGTTTGTGTTTGAAATCCTTCGTGGTTTTAGGGGAAGCATCAGTTTCAGGTTGATAATTGAAAGCTAAAATAAGGCGTCTGTGCTCGTAAAAAATCAAAGCATGTCAACAATTAGGTAGATTTGGCCGCTATCGTTAATTGAAAAGAATTATAGAAAGTTCTTAACACCAAATACGATCAACGTATCAATACACTTTACGAGCAAAAATTTTATGGAGCTTGAAACCGAAAACCAATTTCCAATGATGATTAACTGCCGAAGAAGCCTTATCTAGGTCGTAATTTTGAAAATGGCAAAAGTTTGGTTATTTATAACTGCAATACTTATCCTGGAGGCTAATCTAGATCCAAGAATTACTTTTTAGTTCGACTATATTTCAAACTTTGGTAACCGCTGGCAATTTAAATGTTTTAACTATTTGTTTATTGATACCTACTAACAAAATATAGGTACTATTTCATCGTGGAATGTACGGTACTGACCCATATCGAATATTCTTGCTATGCTTTCAATGTTATCATCATGTGTGTAATGTATTCAATTCAAAATATAATAGAAGTATAATGAAGTGGCTTGATTTTATATGCAAACGTGTAGTTCGATAATCATATAGTAACAAATCATCTTGCATTAATTCATAGAGCTTTCAGAAACTTAAATAGAAAGAGAAGAGTTAATTCGATCACTGTAATGGGTTCGTGAGTGGCTTGAGCGTAGGTAATGAGAAAGACACGTGCTACTAGTCCGCACTAGGAACATTTAGATAATCCTTCTCATATTATATTCAAAGGCGTAATAAAGACAACTATAATCGTATATTTATTACGCAACTAGATATCCGCCCGCGGCTTCGCCCGCTGTGTCTAAAACCTTATGAAATATATTTTAAACCTTCCTCTCCAATCATTCTTTCTATTAAAAAAATACATCTAAATACGTTGCGTAGTTTTAAAGATTTAAGCATACATCGGGAAATTGAGATATATGGACAGAGAAAGCGACTTTGTTGTATACTATGTAGTGATAGTGATATACAAAATAGCTATTAAATTGTTATTATAGGAACTTTATACGCGTTCATCTACATTACCACTGAATTTCTTTCACGTCGCTAATAAATAGGGCAATGTTAATGTTCTGAACTGATTCCCAGCTAGAGTAATACCTTTGTAGCATAGGAAGGAAGGCTCTTGTTTTATGTATGAAGCCTTTCAATTCATTTGGCCGATATTCTTGAACCTTTGTCCTCCCTTTACGGGTCAGTTATTTATTGCTGTTGTTTCGGACTAAATTTACTGAATGTGCGTTTCCGAAGGTCTACTTTTGTTAGATTTTACCTACTATGATAATATCACTAAGTTTTCTTTGCACGAATGACGTAATATTCCAAAAAATAAAGGTAGTAGGTAGATATAATAGAATTACTGTAAACATTGTGCATGTATAAGTTAATAGTGAGGCAACTAAATTTATGGCAAACCTTAACGTTCAACGTTCTGGTTCAACGTTCAAGAAACGTTAAACCAGATTTCAAAAATCTGTTCGCAATTTCAAAAAATTTTGAACTTTTTAAATTTATCATAACTATAAAATTCATTATTTTCTACATTTGCGCCTACATATTCCTACATATTTTAAGTACGTCCCACATTTCATATTGAAGACTTCATTGGAAATTATTCTGGAAATAAGATAGAAATATACAAATAAATATAATATTGATGTTCAATAGTGTAGTTTGAAATTTGGAACACGTGCAATTGCGAGTTTCGCATCGTTCTGCAAAAATAGGAAGTGTAATAAAATGTCTGACTACAATTTTATAACTGAAATAGAGTGCACGCGTTGTAGAATATAGAAATTTGAAGGATGACTTCATACACAATTACCAAATACCAGCTGGATGATAAATTGCCAGTTTATGATGATCTATTATGTATCGATAGTGGTACTTGATTTGACATCAATTTGTAATTTAATTATCACTAATTAAATTATGACTTTTCATGACACGGAGGGTTCGTTTTTCATACTGACAAAATACGAAAAAAACTTATATTACATAATAAGGAAAAACACCACACCTACAACGTAAGTAAACGTAAGATTCAACATCGTACATAAATCCGCTGTTTAATTGTACCAAAATCTTCGACCAACACAATGCAACTCAGCAGAAAACGATAGCTAACAATACAATGCATGTTATCTAAATGTAAAGTTGCCAATCGTCCTTATCTGCACCAAACACATGAATACAAACACACATGTGTTTGTACTTGTATATGTAAGGTAAGGTTTCCTTCTCCACCAATATGTTTCAATTTAAACTAAGCCGCTTGTCGATACAGCCTCGGCCGAGAATATCTTCTGATTCCAACTGGATTCCCTGAAACAAAACAAAAGCTACTTGTTTAATGAAGCCTTTCGAACTATTTTAGAATTGTTTTATTACCTTTGATCTTTTGTAACGTAACATAAGGTTTAATTCATGTAGATAATTTTGTGAAGGCCTTAACATAGAATCATAATGAATAGTGAATAATATTACAGGTTTTTAGCTATTCGCAAGTATATTTAACTAGCATTCCGCCCGCGGCTTCGCCCGCGTTTCAAAGAAAAACCGGCGTTTTTCTCGTTCCCGTGGGATTTCCGGGATAAAACCTATCCTATGTGTTAATCCAAGTTACCCTCTATATGTGTGCTAAATTTCCTTGTAATCGGTTCAGTAGTATTTGGGTGAAATAGTAACAAACATACACATACACATCCATCCTCACAAACTTTCGCATTTATAATATTAGTAGGATTTATAATTTTAGTAGGATTTCAAATCCCTCTACATATAAAAGCACAGCTCAAAACTCTACAAATAAATAACAGAATCTCAATTGGTTTAATTAATACTTATCATTATTTATTTGATAAAAACACGGCTATCAAATCAGTATTCAGATCTTAATTTCGTATTTCACAGTGTCGCCTCGTCTCGACCACATTGTTGACAAGAACTCCTTGTCACCCCGTCGAGTGAGCCTCGAAGCAAAATTGAACCAACTTCATACAAACTTAATAACATTATACACTTTATAAAAACATAAAATATAATATCTTTTCGTGGTTTTAATTTAAGCAAACTCCGCTCACAGATAAAATTACAGCGTCTAAATAAAATAACAAGTGAGGCTCGCAAAAAGTAGCGCCTGAATTAACCTAAGCAAAATCGCTGATAGGAAAAACCAATAAAGGAAATTCAAAATAGTTAAATCGAACATTCAGCGAGATGGCACACAGCTTCAACGAGGGAAATAAAAATTTTCTACGACAAACAAGCAATCAGTAGCATTTGCGAACTGGGGCTAAGCAAACACGCTTGAACGGCCCGGGCCCTGCCGAAGTGCTTGTCAAAGACTGCTACAATTCTCTTGTATTTTTATTTTTTGCGAGAAATCGTACTAGGCTCTTGAATTCGTATTTGGACGCTTAACGCTTGCATCAGAACAATTGAAACTGACGTAAATATTGGAATACCTACAATTTAAACAGGAATTTTGCAGTAAATATAAATAGCAAAGTATTTGCGCTTAGTGTCAGATTTCTTTTCCATAGTCCGGTATAGGGCAGATTCATTTGACACACGTTTCACAGGTTTTCAAATAAGAAAATAATCAGTCTGATCTTTTCATCATATTGATAGACAGATTGTTAACGCAAGGTTAATGCTAACGTAAGTATAACAACATATTTACAGTTTTTTTTTTTTTTAATAGAAGCAGCTTAAGTATAATATTTTATATTGAATAATAATTAATAACATATTTGCCTCAAAACCATAGTTCAATTAACTTCAAATCCACCTGAAAAATGAAGGATGATTCACATTGGTCGAAACAGTACGCAGTGTCCAACCTAATCCGATAAATTTATACGAATCGAAACCATATATCAAATGAGGTGTAATTTCACAGGGAATAGACGTGGATTGGATCGGATACAATTTTTTCCGGTGGCGAGAAAATTCTAGCAATGCATCAAACAGCAATAACATATTTTTTTCAATTACGGTGCAATTTCGATGAATCATTGGTGCCGTTGAGCATTCCGCTTCCACCGCTCCTCGTCGACCCAGATAGCAAATGTTTGTGCAAAACTCACTAAATACACTTCACTTTAAATTTTAATAGATTTTTCCGTCTTGAATTTTTAATTAAGAATCATTGGAAGGCTTCTACCTTTTCAATAGATGAAGTGAGGGTGTAGCAGAAATTAAGTCGGTGACGGGAAGGCGTTGGAATAAAAAGATTTGAAATTATTTTCCTATTTACACTTGTATGTAAATTTGTAAATGATTTTTAAATTAACTTTGCAATTCTTTTTTAAATTCCCTCATCAAATATTCGGTGTTTTCGATCCAAAATATTTTCGCAGCTTTTGAATTATTTATTCGTTTATTCTTGGTTTGCCCACACCGTAAAAGGTGTATAGGCGTCTGTTACAAACGAAATAGCATAAGTCGCATTCAAGAGAAACTTGTTTCATTAAATTTAAATTCGGCGTCTGCTTATTAATTTTGGGGGAACGCTCGTCTTCAAGAATTAATTCTTCAAAAGTTTTAAGACGAATGTTGCTAAATTTGGTGCACAAGGTATGATTAACAAAAAGATGGTCTACATAGAACTACCAGAATATAACCGTGTATTTTCTTGCATAATAGATACACAAACTAATTAATTTCCTCGCTCAACGTTAGGTATAGTAAAATATTGACTTATCTACAAACTACGTAGATTCCAAGAATTTACCACATTATTATACTGTGTACTGAATTTTTAGATACATCGAGTGAATGTGAGTAATAATCTTGCTGCATCTTAATATGCACAAGCAGTGAAACCTTCAATTTAAGTCTAGAACCATCTAATCAGGCGTTTGAAACGGTCATAAGCGTCGCTAGAGCGAATCCGAAGCGTTCTGTCCACACAATTTATCTGTGACCCGTCGCAGAGTAAACACGTGCATTTCCTGGCTGTATCGTGGAGCTAATCGAGGTGGCTTCCTACTGCAGTGCCCAGGAAATTGGACACCCGACTTGATCCGCTGACCGATGACTAACACCCCGCATGCTTTATTACTGTCATACCACAATTTGCTCTTGACGGCTTAAATCGGTGCTAGTTATATTTCCTTGAAATGTTCGAAATATATTTCTATTGTCTGAACGAATTTTAAAAAATAAAGCTCAAAATTCAGCTTTGCGAATTAAACTAAATCATCAAAAATCTTTGAACACTGAAAGCAAACCTACCGTATAAACATTTTCTTTGAAAGAACTTTCAAATCAAACCAAACATTTCAAAAACGCAGTTAAATATGTTTTTCATTTGTATATAAACACATTAAAGATAAACACTCAGACATTAGGAAAAACGAGCTCACAAACAAATATTTGCTGTAGTGGAGAATACAGAAAAAATTCTATGAAGAAAAAATGTACACCCTTACTCTGATGCAATAGTTGCAGGTCTCGAAAACTTTTGCCTTTTTCATTTCCCCGTAAAAAATAACACCAGTTTCTTATTTAGCAGAAACTTTTGCTACTTTTAAAGGCCTTATTTGAATAAAACGGAAAAGAAACTGCATCTTAATCATAATACCTATTATGCAGTGTACCTTTACAAGACATACTAACCTAGAAACGCTTATAAGTAAGAAAACAAGTACCTTACGTATGTACTTTTATGAATACGTACTTTTAAGAAATAAGAAGTATTTAAACGGTATATTAGAATACCGTCTAGGATATGAAAAATATATTTTCATTCTTTTCCAAAATTATTTTTCAATTAGTTATGCAAGACATTGGATTAGTATAGATCAAAATTCATTTATTTATGGTGCATTAATAGCAAATGGAATTAAAACAATATTGTTTCTTTAACTGATATTAACTAAGTTTAAAGTAAACAAACAAACAGATAGAGTATTCCAATTAATACCGATCATGTTCAACAATCACTTCATTAAATATGGAAATGTCATATTGGCGACAACATGTGACGTTATTGCTTTGTAGTCATTTTGATTTCATCAACGTCTACTTAATATTTCGAACAGTACATACTGTGGTACATACTTATGAATACTTGTACATATTTATATTTACAATTTATATATTAAATGGCTCGACAAGGATTCCCTTTCTCATGAGTTAAAAATTAACATATGAAATCAAGTAAAACACTGTAATGTATATTCCTGCTATGATGTAAAATGGCATACCTTTATATATTTTCCATTTACAAACGAACCCATAACTAATATTGCGGTTGCTTAATGTTATTTCGTCAATGATGACCGTTTGTATGTATTATACACGCCGCAGTTAATTTATCGATTTTCTTAAATCCAATCGAAGCGAACACAGGGCGTATGTTAACCAAACGTAAAATTTCGATTATAGTCCCTTTTACGGAAGAATATCTTGACAAATACCCTAATAAAAAGGCTCGCCGCGCGCCCGGGACGTTTGGAAAACCATTTACAAGGTTTATCGGCGCTATGGAAATAATAACTGAAGCCGTTATCGTCCTAAATTGATGTTATTTAAAATTATTGTTATCGCCGGTCTTTTATTTTTATTTCGACTGTATCTACAATTTTAAGCGTGCGTGATCTGTCAATCTTCATCACTTATGAACCAATTATTTCATTCCCTTTTACTTTTCACGTTACATGAATGTATGTTATACGTCAATCTCTGATAATCTTTGTGGATACGCAAGATTGAAGTTGGCTACATTTAAGAGCTTTTAAAATATAAATCGTCATTTTAGGTAAAATTGTTCTTTTATATTTAACCACCTTGTCAATGCTTGTGATATCAATGAACGAGCTTGAGCACGTTTGATTGACGTCACGTTGCTCTCCTGTAGACACTGTAATTGTCTTTCGAGGCGCGAAAACATTGCTCGACCGATAAAATGTTATATGTGTATGACAGGCTTTGTGGTTGAATGTGTACCGACCATATCTCAAAGACACCCGTTGTAATTAAGTAGACAAAGAGAGAGTTCATATTTGGTGTGGGCGGGCAGGACTATTGTGCTGGGCTCGTTATCTTCAGCCCAGTCTTTTCGACTTACTCGACAGATTGGATGCTGGTTAATCAATTTGGTTTGGGACAATAATTCTCCATCGTAATTACAGGGCTCCTATATAAATTAATATTCACAAATATTCATTCACCAATTTTTACAATTCAAAACAGTCCACACATTTTCCGATAAAGAATATATGAAGCCACTTCCATGCAGAACTTTTACTTCAAGGCAGTAAAATGGAAAGACATAAAATTAGAATAATACTTAAATAAACTGATGCACCTATGCAGCCTTATGGACTTTAACAAGGAACTTGAAAATCGTTTCTATCAATAAAAATTGTACCCCCAAATATGAAGCGTATATCAAAGAATAAAGATTATGTAGCTGTTAAAGACGAAGCGATTTAAAAGAGCGACTAATCTGTAGGAAATAAAAACTTCACTTCTTCCATAGACAACACAATGGGCAAGATTATCCGGATTTTAAGGTCGATATCGATTCAACAGGGCGGAAGGCAAACAATCGTCTTTTGTTGCCTATGGCCATTGAAGTTTGGGTAATTAATTACTCTGAGAAACCGTCATTTTGCAGATTCACTGCTCCTATAGCTTCTTACCTAAAATTGAGTAATTATTTTATATCGGTCCCATTTATCATCGCTATACCATACTTAAAAGAATATCCATATTATAGGTACTATCATAATTATTCAATTTTATAAATCTTATTATGTGTTCTAAAGAATATGTAGTCTTTTAACACATACAGCCGATGTATAATAAATTGATCTATACATCTAAATCCTGAATTTGATGACGGTGATTATCTTAAAAAGTATCTATCTACAGTTTACTCTTTCCACTCTATCAATCCATTCTGATTGCTCAGCGAAAAATGTATATTTAAAACCCTCACATATACTTGAAGCCCTCCAGAAAAACAATGCTCAAATGCGAGCGCGTTTCTAAAACGAAACTAATAAAACATAACAAGCACAATCGAACGAAACACAACGTCAGTCACAAAGCAATTGGTGACAAGAGAAATTACGGGAATGAAAGTGGTTAAAAAAGTGAGAAAGGAATTGCGGTAGAAGCAATAGATGAGGTACAAAGCGAGCATCAGCCACAATACCGCATCCAATCGTACTGCGAAATGCGAATCATGATTATCTTACAGTGCAATTCTCATTGGAGTATGGCTTTGGTGCCTTTAATAAATTTTAATAACACGACTTTTATATAGCATTTACTGCATATAGTCGAAGCATTGAATGCTTCACCTTCTTGCAATTAATTATTTTGTGTATTTAAAACGTATTGTAATTAAGTCATGATATTGTTGACTTTTAAGAAAGTTCAAACAATGAAAAATAATTAAAATTCATATTTCCTTATATTAGATACAATATTGTAAATTTAATGGTGTATGGCATTTTGTAACAATAAATCTCATATCTTATTTTGGAATGTAAATGGGCTTGAGGTAACAACGGTTCGCATCTTCAGCCGAATTGTTTGTTTGATCGATTGTTGAACCCACCTTGACTTGTATAATTGCGTGTCTATTCCATGTTGTGGGAGTGAGAAGTAAATCATTGTTAGCGCACATTATTATCTCTCATACAAACTACATAAATCTCTACCTCTTCAGGAGAGTGAAAATGTGCTCAATAAGTTCGGTGTAAACGAAGTTTCCAGTATATCAAGACAATTCATTTCGGTAATAACGCGCGCAGGACCGTTCGGGACCACTCACAAAGTTGGACGGCACAGCTGTACGCTCTAAAAGTACCATTAAAATTCTGCTTTCCTACTAAATGAACGGTATTATTATTTTTATATCTTTGCAGCCTATACAACCTTTTTTCATTAGGCGTTTTATTTGTTCCCAACGTTTACATTAACTTTTATACCTACCTCATTCCATGAGAACTTATAAGGATATTATCTTTTATGATGCAATCATTAGCGCTACATTTTATATTTCATTAATGTACGTATAATTAATACGTTCGCTTCTTTGAGTACCCATTCAAACATCGACATAAAACGTTTTTATAGAATTCTTAAGACGCTTTTCGAATGAATGATGTGAACTAATAAAGAATTCCAGTATTTTTCAATATTCATCATACTCAAATTCTAAGGAAAGAAAATATGGAGGCGAGGCCCGCATCAAATCATATTCTGAATGGTATAAAAAGCGTAAGGACGAAGCGCTTTCCAGATAACAGCCCTTCAAAAGGGGAATGTTAAAAAAAATTCAAAGAGAAAAAGCAAGTAAATTACAAGAGTGAGACGCGGGTCCTTTGTCTATCGAGTGGTGCTGTCAGATAAAGTTACTACTGAGGCGTCATATTATTGCGATTGTGATGAGAAAAGCTTGGAGAAAAACTTTCGTATATCTAAGTAGTTTATCAGTTGCGATTTGAATCTCAACCGCTCGGGGGAATGAATGGCTGCGCACAATCGAAAAACTCGCAATCAGATACACGAATGATGAGAAATAACCTAAAACTTTATGTACCTCTATACTAAGAGTTACAGAGCTATCTTTAAATATATCTGTATACTAAAAATAAATTTATTATTAAAGCAATATCCATTATTTTTTTTATCTTATCAAACTCATTAATGCAACGAACAAAAAAATTGCTCTACATTTCACAATTGAAAATAGTCCAACAGAAAATAGTTCACAAATACATTCACCACCTATAATAATTTTTTAAAGATATACAATTATACGGCAGGCATATACCTACTTCTATATATAATTACTTCTAATTTGGCATAACAGCATATATAACCTGATATTCCCAGCATTAATATTAATATATCCAAATTCAATACACGTTGTGATTGAGTTCAGTAAGCCTTACCTTATCCAATCAGTTCAACGATGCGTATAAACGAACAAGACTTGCTCTTTACCAGCTCCCAATTTCTCTCCATGACATACTGAATTAGATACAATTTCCTACTAACCTTCACGTACAAAATAAATTGATATCTACTTATTAGCTTTGTTGGTTGTTTGAATTATATTACGAAAGAAAAATTATATCTGATTGTACATACATCTGATGAACAGACTGAATTCATTAAATATGAAACATTTACAGAACATAACGAATAATAAATTATTATATTATATTTTATCCTGCCGACCAGACATTTAAAAAATATCTTTGAATATTTAAGTTTGCTAAAGCTCGCATTTGCTGCTAGATACACCAAATAAAGATAGAACATTCGCCCAAAATCATGCACAAATTTGAAATTATATCGAATGAGCATCGATTCAAAGCAAATGTTATTAAAACCATCTGTTTCTGATTCATTAAGGTTTATGTACGGACATTAAGAATGCACAAGCCAACGGGAGCGCGCCAAATGTTCACACTCCCGACGCCATTGTATCGCACATTTTATTTTATTCCTCACATTCTTCACCCGACCGCTGCAAGCACTTTTAATGACGGTCCGCATCGTGTTTAACTAACTGGTAAATTTATACTTGAAAATACTGAAAATTCCGGACGGTTCAAAAACTGGGGTATGTTTAATTTCGACGTAACTACGACGCGGGTTACGCATTTGTTACTACATGCTATTATATGCTATGCTTCCTCTGTCATAGTAGCCCGCTGAATTGGCATAATCGCCGTTGTTTGTGTTTCATTAACATTTTAATAAGAGGTTAGTGGACACACTAGTTGTTTTATATTTAACAAGGTTTACTCGGAGCTTTGCTCCTGTCCACTCGTTCTTGTAACTATACATTTTTTCAGATAAAAATTTTATGCAATGTATGTGTCGCAGGCAAATTGTAATATTTCGCCGTTTACAAACGGTCGGCATTTTGTAATATGCCGAAAATTCGTAATCAGAAATTTTTGTTTTGGATAAGGGGTGGGTTAGGTTAGGTTCGTGTTTTTTAAAACTACACAGAAATAGACTTAGTGGAGCTCCGCCTGTCTCGCGACCGTTTTTTTGTAAAATTTTGGAAAAAGACGAATTTTCGGCATATTACAAAATGCCGACCGTTTGTAAACGGCGAGATTATACAATTGGCCTGCGACATATGTACTACGTTGAAATCTACAATTCGTTAGGAATATTTTATCAATTTGCTATAAAATATGATGTGTGAGAAGTATCCATGAAGGCCATCGTAACTTTTTTCGTTAATCTTCTTGAGCAGGAAACTAAGCTTTACATGCTTCGACATTTCTGTCGGTTACACGGTTATTTCTAGCACCAAAAAATTGTTATTATGTTTAAGCAATTTTTCATTTTAGTGAGGTTTCCGAGGGGATGTGAGTTGATCTAATAATGCATCCTGCAATTTTACATTAAATATTAATATTTACGAAACAACCAAAACACTGTCAATACCAATTAAGAGTCTGTACGGTAAGAAATACAATGTTATACTAAATTGGCATATTCTTAAAGAAATCGTATGTAGATTGTAGGTACAGCTGGTACAAGGTACATTCCTACCTTTAATACATTCGTTCGATAAGCCCGCAAGATAGAATCCACTTAAAGCAGGCTTGGCGTGAATCTGCTTCACGAATGCAATAATACGAATAGGTACAAGATACTCGTATGTTATATTTAGAATCCTTTTCCAGAAAGTTCCATCTTTCAAGTATATTCGAGCATTACATTTTAAGTTATTTCGCAAATAATAGATAGTAGACATGCGCAAAACAGTACGTCAAAAAGTAATGCAACATCACGCATCTCTTCCACGGAAGTGATATTACTCCGTAACATCACACATTACCCGATCGATTTTTAATGAAATGATGACCGAGTAATGTTTAAGGTGATATGTGAAGTTGAAGTATTACAGATCATATTGAAAAATAGTAATAATAACTGCAATACTTATTAGTTATTACCGTAAAATTACAATTTAAGTAAATATTTAAAAAATGTAGTTGATTTTCCTTCATACTTGGCCACGTACTTTATGTTGTTTGTTAATAATTGTAATGAACGCAAGCAAATGTACAACAAAATAAAAAAAAAGTAAGTGATGCGAGTGATGTTTGTAACTGATGCGTAATGCGTGATGTTGCATTACGTGTCAAAGTGATATTACTTTTGTACTATTACACGCATTACCTACCCATGTCTAATAGATAGGATAAGATATGCTCAGTTTAGTTCTCTTTATATTAAGTTTTATTTAACTGGTATGTGTTTATATTTATGGTATATATCTATTTATTATCTAACTGCCTATGCATATGTTACCCTACAATAAATTTAGAATAAAGATAAATTCAAAAAAGACAACAAGGAATTGACAATATTAACTAAACGACTTACTAAATAATGATGGTTCCCCGATGGTCACTATCTAATTCGCGAATTGTTCGCGCGCGCACACAGTTTTATTAGCTCCGTATACTTATTAAAATAAGAGTAGTATTTAACAGTGTAATTTACAAGTGTTACATATTATCTTAAAGCTTGTGATGTGATCCACGTATTAGTGTTAAAATAACATCTTTAGTCCAGTAAATACGTGAGTAATCATTCAAAAACTTTTTAAACCGTTTAAAAATTGAGTGGACTACTGTGAGACACCCAAACCGGTTCATTGACTGTATTGTCCCTCCCGCTTGCTTGTGCACTAATTGCCGCATCTAATTATTGTCGCTCCTTTTCGCACAACGACCTTGCAAACCCGTTCACCTTCAACAGCTTGGACGACTAACGGTAACGGTGCTTCGCCTAGCAATGAATTGAAGCGTATTGCTGCATTGTATTACGTATCAGTAATAATAGATAATTATTATACGCAGTATAAATAAATGAAATTTTGTGATTTTTGCTGGGAATTGATTTGAATAAGTTGCTTGTCCTGTTGCTATTTATATATAAAACATTTATTAGTCATAATTATTAAATATGAATAATAACTCAAGTTGGGGTTGCTGTATTCCTGAAGATGAGGAAGTTGAGAGTTTTATGTTGTGCCAAAAGTGTAATAAAAAATATCACTATGCATGCATGTCTCTAGATGAGAGTTTATTGAACTCTGAAATGAAAGCCGTTTGGAGCTGCCCCGATTGCGTAAGAGCTATGCCAAAAAGCTCTAAAAACGATAACACGCCTATTCGTAATATATCCACCACCAGAGGTAGTAAAAGGCAGGCACTTAATTCTCCTCCAATGGACTTAAATAACTCACTCACACGTGATCTTGTGAGGGAAGTGGTCGATGAAGCAATAAAAATGAACTTGAAAGAAATTTTGTCTAATATAAATGATAACATAAGGGCTGCTATTACAAAGGAGTTTAAACCAATTAAGGAGGAACTATCTCAACTCAAGGATTCTATGAACTTCTTTAATAATGCGTACGAAGAGTTTAAAAATGACATGGAACTATATAAAAGCAAGATCTCAGCATTAGAAAAGCAAAATGTGAATTTAATTAATACTGTTGATGATCTACAGTCGAGAATAAGTCAATCGGAACAGCAGCTACGTCAGAATAATGTTGAACTACAGTGCGTTCCGGAGCGAAACAACGAAGATCTGTGCAAAATAGTCAGTAATTTGTGTAAAACGGTTAAATCTAACCTGAACGAAAAAGATATCCTCAATTGCACACGCACTGCAAAAGTCAACAGAACTAGCAATAGACCACGCTCAATAATAGTTCACTTAACATCGGTTAAGATTCGCGATGAGTTACTCGCCTCAATAGCGAAGTTCAATAAATCGAACCCACAAAATAAATTAAATAGTTCACATCTCGGCGTCTCAGGCAATTCCTGTCCAATCTTTGTCAGCGAACATCTGTCCCCCGCTAACAAGGCGCTACATGCGGCTACAAGGATTAGAGCGAAGGAAATAGGTTACAGATATGTTTGGATTCGAAATGGTAGAATTTACATGAGAAAAAATGATGGCTCCGATTACATAATTGTTAAAAGCTTGGAAGTGTTAAAGAAAATTAATTAATTTCTTACAGTGCGTGTGTGTGTGTATATAGACCATAATTATTAATAATGTTGAATTTATACTACCAAAATACGCGTGGTTTAAGAACTAAAACTCACGCTTTTTCTAGACAAGTTCTGTGTAACGGTTTTGATGTAATAGTTCTAACTGAGACTTGGCTGAACAGTTCTGTGCTCAGTAGTGAATTGTTTGACTCTAGATACATTGTTTACAGGCGAGACAGAGGTGACTCTACAAGTTGCAAACGTGATGGTGGTGGAGTCTTGATAGCAGTTTCTACTAAAATTATATCTAAACCAATTTTTTTTGAACATTCATCTATAGAAAGCTTTTGGGTGATTATTGATACACCCACATTCAAATCTTTTCCACCACGTCAGTTGGCAATTTGCGTCACTTATTTGCCTCCACCAGTTAATCGCACGTTATTGGAGCAATTTCTGGACGATTGTAACAAATTTTTGGAGGTTTACCGCCCCAGCCATTACTGTATAATAGGTGACTTTAATTTAAGTAGCTTGGACTGGAGTATGTTGGGGGATGAAACAGCTGAATTTAAAATTCCTAGTTTATATCAACCGTTAGTAGATTTTATTTACTTAAATAATTTGAAACAACATAACCATGTTTACAATAAATCTAACCGGATTCTTGATTTAGTCTTGTCTAACATAAATTCGTGCATTGTATCTGAGTCTCTGGACCCCTTAAGTACTATAGATGTTTTACACCCCCCTTTAGATATTAACATTTCGTTTAATAGGGAATCGAATCTCATATATAATAAAGAAACAGCTTATTTCAATTTTCATAAAGCTAACTACGAAATCATATCTAAACGGCTAGGAGAATGTAATTGGAAGGACTTATTTGCAAATTCTCGGACAGTGGACGATATGGTTGAAGTCTTTTATACTGTATTAAATCAAATTATTGTTGATAATGTACCAAAACGTAAACTTAAATTTAAAAAATTTCCCCCATGGTTTGATTATAGTTTAATACGCAGTTTAAATGAAAAACATCGTGTAAGACGAAGGTACAAAATTTTTAAAAATCCACGTGATGAGCTGCAGCTTAAATTGCTCAGTTCGAGATGCGAAAAGCTAGCAAAAGATAACTATTCCCGCTACATGAAAGATCTGGAAAATAAATTTCAAAGTAACCCTAAGCTTTTCTGGTCCTACATCAAGTCAAAAAGGGGCGGCAGCAGCTCCTATCCTGCATCCATTACAAATGGATCAATAACCACCTCGGATGGAAATCATATTTGTGAGCTGTTTTCTAACTTCTTTGCATCAGTTTATACCAGTGATAACAATACATTACACGACGTTAATATCGACAGTGAATATAATAAATATCAAAGTGCTGCTTCCAGTATTCTCCATCAATTAGGAAATAATAATTTACATCTAAATATCCCCACTCTGAATTATCTGACGGTTCTAAGAAAATTGAAGAGTTTAGACAAACGGAAGGGAGCAGGTCCCGACGGAATACCTCCAGTGTTCATAGTGGAGTGTGCGGAGCAGTTGGCATGGCCCATCTTAAAAATCTACAACAAATCACTGTCTTCAGGTGTATTTCCAACTAAATGGAAGTTTGCTAAAGTCGTTCCAATACATAAAACTGGTTCTTCTGAATTAATCAATAACTACAGACCCATATCCATATTGTCATCTTTCGGTAAAGTGTTGGAATGCTTAATTTGCCCATTATTGCAGAATCATCTCAAGCAATTCTTTAGTTTTAGTCAGCACGGATTCTTGCCATCTCGGTCCACTACGACTAACTTAGTGGAGTTTTGTGAAAGTCTCTCTAGTTCCTTAGACCACAATAGGCAAGTCGATGTTATTTATACCGATTTCAGTAAAGCTTTTGACAAGGTTTCACACATATTATTATTGAAAAAGTTACACATATATGGAATCTCAGGTCAGTTCTTACAATGGTTTAATTCTTACTTGTCCAAGCGGAGTTTTTATGTCGTTGTTAATGGCTTTCGCTCTACAATACACAATATTAATTCTGGGGTTCCTCAAGGATCGCATTTAGGCCCAATATTATTTAACACCTTCGTTAACGATATACCTGACCTGTTATCTTTCTCAGAAAGTTTTATGTACGCTGACGATCTTAAGTTTTGCAGAACAATCAACTCAATCGATGATTGTTACAAACTACAAAGTGACATAGACAAGCTTGTTGATTGGTGCAACTTTAATAAAATGGACCTTAATCCTAAAAAATGCTTCTTAGTAAGATTTGCACGCAAGATAAATCTGATACGCCACAATTATCTTATAAAATCTGAGATCGTTCAAGAGCAGGAGCAAATAAGAGACTTAGGTATCATTTTCGATAATAAATTAACTTTCGTACCACATATACACCATATCGTTACACGTGCGGCAAAAATGTTGGGCTTTTTGATTCGCAACATCAAAGGTCTACAAAACGCGACATCAAAAATATCTTTATTTAACAGCCTTGTCCGTAGCATATTGGAATATGGCTCTGTGGTCTGGAGACCACACTATGCGTGTCATTCCTTACGTGTGGAAAGGATCCAAAGAAGATTTCTATTGCACCTGGTCTTTACAAGTGGTAAATCAAAGAAACAGCTACCGTCTTATAAAAAACAACTTTCTTTTTTTAAAATGACTTCCTTGGATAATCGTAGAATTATGCTAGACGTCCTTTTTGTGTCAAAATTATTTAATAACAAAATCGATTGTCCTAAAATACTGCAAAGACTCAACATAAGAGTGCCTTCTAGGTACCCACGTAAGGTTTTGCTACCACTTTGTCCTCCTCTTCGCAGAACTGTCTCGGGCCGTAATTCTCCAGTTCCAAGATTTTGCAATACTATTAATAAACACTGTGAGCTTTTCGACATTTTCTCGGACTCCCCCAGCAAACTCCGCAAAATTTTTCAAGATTTTTCTTTTAATGGATAATATTAACTGTATTTTTTTTTCCTGTTCTTATTAATTTTCTTTTTATATGTACTTAAAAATTAACTCGTTTAACGTTTTGCATGCTGTGTTTGCCAGTAAGTGTTTGTTACATTAACCATGTTTGTTTATTTTGTGTATGTAAACTTTTGTTGTAAAAATGTAAACAAATGTTGGTAAACCAATAAATAAATAAATAAATAAATGGTTCCCCTATGAGCTTGAAAATCGTGAAAGGTTACCAATCTCCGCTGAATTCAGTTGGATTGGGAAACAATAAATATGATCGTTGGAGGATTCGCGTCCGACTGCCTCGTTATTTGAAAGCCACTGGAAAATATACACTGAAATACGAAAAAGAATAAACACCATTACTGAATTAAACTTGTTCAAAGTTTTGAACTTTATTAAAAGCGCGACGTTGTAGACTGCACCGAATTACAGATATACATACACAACTAGTTGGAAAACCAGGGTTTATGCGGTTTTTTCGCTAAACTTTTTTATCAAACTACAGATGTTTTTGAATGATTATGTATTCATGCCCGCACAAGTTCGAAACTCATGAATGTTTCAACCAATATTAATATTTTAAAAACTAGTTTTGAATATATAATAAGATTTATTTAAAATCAAGGCACGTAAATGTGAAAAACTACATGAAAATACTATAAAAATGGTTTTAAAATCACAATATTTGATAGATACTCGAAATTTATAATCAAAGAGCACAAACATGAAAAATCTGAATTACAAATTATATCCCATAATATCCCAAAAATATTTGTTATCAATATATTATATACTTATACCATCATACATCTTAAAATATATATCATATACTTATCTACATATAAGTAACCCTACAATAAAGAATATGCGGCACAAAACATAGGTACCATACATAACATTCTTGACTTGCATATCCAACAAATCTTACAGTTACTATAACATAACATGGAATGAAGTTGTATTCACAAGGGAATTCTCAACAACTCACGTAACCGTGTCACGCCTCGATAGCTGTTCATGGCTCTGCAAAATGCACTGCCATTGTCTTCTGGGCACCAACAATACAAACATTATATCGGTACGCATTTGCACTGAATACGAAAATTCTTTACGTTACACATTTTAAAATACTTCGCCATAACATAATAGAAACGAGTGTTGGTCATTCGAAATTCAATTTTTACAATTTTGTATGTAGGTATCTACATAATATACCATCATAGTTCAAACAATTCCATACCAAACATTCTATAATGGGTACGTTTTCCTCTTTTTTGTATATCATGTCCAAAAAAAGAATGATTTATTTTTTCCACTTCATAATGACATTGTAGTTTTACAAAATTAATGTAAAACTACTATGTCACATTGTCTTTGTATTCCTTTTTATTGGCGTATTGTTTTGATAAAGTTAATTATAATTAATATTGTAATACAAATAGCTGTAAGGAATCTATGTATGTAAAAATAAATAAATAAATTCATATACCTAATAACTACGTCAAAAAAGTATACCTATAATACCTACCTATAGTAGTTAGTTCCACGTAATATACCTTCACGTTTAAAAACACACTCGTACTAAACGTTTTAATATTTTAAAATCCAAGTGCACATCCAGCTAAAAATTAATTATTAAAACACTTTTAGTTCTGAAAAATTCTCTATAAATTTTTATAACCTTTTCCCTAGCAGGTGGCATAGCCGTTCATCTTAATGCAAAAAATCCCTTGAAAATGTCGTAGACTTTACCTCAGATGACTAAATAATGAGAATATAATGGACCGTTATATTATATTCATCAACGAAGGCGAGATACTTTGCAGATAAAAGGAGGAACTCGACCTTCATCGAGAAAGGGAAGCCTCTACAAAATAGTAATTAGCGTCCAGATAATTAAACAGCATGTGCACTAAACTATCTAGGTATTTTAACATACGATTAGTTGAAACTTCGAATAAGTATAATATTATGAGGTACTTAAACAATGCGTTATAGTGTTATAAGTCTGAAGCAATCTCATAACTAACAGAAAAGTCTTTACGAAATTCTAGCAATGAATTTCATTATATTAGACCACAAAGCATTAGGTAATTAAGAACAGCCATAACGCTTTGGAGCGCTAGCTGATGACGCAACCATAATACGATCGAAGATTTAAATCGTTAGATTGGTAGGCCCCTCGGCAATTTGAGCACACGTAATTATGACGTTATTCAAAATTGTGTGTGTGAAGTCTGGTGTTTGTAACAATCTTCTAAAACTAAAGCAAAAATCCTTTGTTCAGATGTATCAACTACCTAATACCGAAAGCAGTAGGTAATTGCTACGAAAAATTTAAAGTTAACTTTAAAATATATTCCTCAAACCATAAATGACAGTTTCGAATAATCTATACAAATTTTTACTAGCATTATTGGATATTTAAATGCAATACTCTAAATCAAAATACCGATTTAAATTCGAGTTTTAATTAAAATACAGATATTTAAAAGTTTTTAACCGCGGCTGTCTCTAATGCTCGTATTGTCTATTGAAATCGATGCAGCTACATAATGTATTAGTCTGTGGTATGTTATTTTATCTGTTGTATATTGGGGGTACGTATAGGGGTTTAATGTGACTATGTACAATTGGTCTAGTTTGGTCGTAGAAACCATCCAATTTGAGACATTCTCGTAACTACGAGTCTTATAATATATCTTGCGGGATTCGGAAAGATAAATTTGACTATTCAGCTTATGACCTACTTTTACAACTCCAGTAGTTAAAGCTTTATGCCCTCGTGAAATATATCTAAATTAATAATTCATAATGGTATTTGGCGTTTGCACAGGTAACGTGGGAAATACTCGTTGTTTAGTTTAACTGAATGTCTATGTAAATATATAATATTAATATATGAGAAATAATTTTTATTGCAGCAAATTTAAAATTAACGATAGTTTTTAAATTTTATTAAATTGAAATACTTGCAACTGTCTATAACCTAGTTCTTAAGAAAGACATTTTTTTAATAACTCTATATTTTACTGGTCCTAAACTTAAATCTATTCTTATTGAATTACCCTAATTCTAATTTGCATGTATATATGCATTATAGCAATTTAGAGTAAGAAACCGTCCATAAGCAAATCTGACATACCACATGTATCAAAATCACAAATAGGCTTGACGTAGGTATGTGTGCGAAGCATTCACATGACGTTCCAGGCAAGGCAGGTGCGACTCACTGATAACGTAGTCAATTCTTGTAGGATTAATACGAATTTGGAACACACTTGGCTATTCTGAACAAGACACCTGACTTTAGCAGCTGATTCCTTGTCAATGCTTGTACTTGGACAACAGTTTCATAGAATATTGCATATACGGTTATAGATTTCTATAGGACATTAATTTAATACAAATTTTCACGGTTTATGGATTCGACCCGGTCAATAGGTTTTATTTATAGGACGTTTACCATATTTTATTATACTGATAAACAATATCATTATTATCATTTGCCAGAAATCCGTTACGTTGCGGGGAGCCCCAAAAGTGATCTCCTCCTAGAGTAATCCGATTCTGTAGAAGATGTTTACCCGGAATAAATCAACCTGTATCGACTACACACCGCAACGATCCTGTTTACCCCAATATCAGATTGCTTCTTTTGCCAATGCAATGTAAATGTGGATTTGTATCGCTTTCGATATTGAAAGCTAACGTGCCGCATCCCGTTGAATACAGTTTATATATCCGCTTTGCGGTTTATCTTTGTGCGGTATTGCTATTTTATAGTTATTATAAAAATTGTACCTACGGTATTCATTCAATTAAATTTAGCTTGCTAGGTACCTAATTTTCCAAAATTTAACATAGGTATGTAGTAAAACAACAACACGCACAAAATAACATTAGAATAGTTAAAAACACAAGATAACATCGGAATAATATCTATAGATACAAATTGCGTGCAAGGCTTGCAAAAGGCAGAAATCACATTAATTGACCTTCAGTCACCACATTAACCCACACGTGATATAAAACCGTGAAGGTGCGTATAAATTAAGCGCGGCAGCCGCGCGAGCCAATGTTCGACCAGAGTTGACGTTCATTTGCTGCGCGAGCCAATATGTAGATATATTTTAAGTTGAACGTAGTTGCTGCGCGCGGCAGGCGATCCATCGCGAACATATCTTCTGTAGGTCGACAAAAGTGTAGTCATTTTCTTTTTCAAGTCAGGAATAGGTATATCCATTTTCTTACTGATTTCTACCCACGCATCATACCTCAGCGATTTATTGTGGCATTGGGAGGATTTGCTGTTCCACAAAAATTCATTAGCGCCATACAATTGTATTAGTAAACGGCACTTTTCGTTGTCCATTTTTACATATACGCCGCGCGAGCCAAATCACCAAAACTACAAACCGTCCACACGGCGCGCGAGCGAACGTTTGAAGCTCCTTTGATGCGGTCTCAAAAACCGACAGCGAGCGGATCGCCCCGCGGCACGTTCGAGCGCGGCAATGTTCGCGTCGCCGCGCGCGGCGATCCCGTCTACATAGTGCGCGGCCGCAACGCGCGCCAATGTTCGATGGTTTGCCGCGCTTAATTTATACGCGGCTTTAGATGAACTGAAGAAACTCCCTTAATTTTCGACCATCGAATGAAAATGGTGTGTTAATGAGCAGAGTTAATTGCCGCCAGGGCGTTTCACACTATTCAGTTAAGGGCACCTTGAATGCTGATAAGAAATTTGATGAGTCAAACAAAAGAATAGCGCGAACAAAGCTTCAATTTACAAGCGAAGTTAATGACTTATTGTTATTCTTCATTATTTTTTTATGACATAATAGTCTATACAAGAGGCTATTGAAATCTTAATTATTTTTGTTGGTATTGTTGATTAAAAATGTTTTTTTCCAGTGGTTAGTTAATTATGACAGTTTTTTAGGGTTCCGTAGCCAAAATGGCAAAAACGGAACCCTTATAGTTTCGTCATGTCCGTCTGTCCGTCTGTCCGTCTGTCCGTCTGTCACAGCCGATTTACTCGGAAACTATAAGTACTACAGTGATGAAATTTGATGGGAATATGTGTTGTATGAACCGCTACAAAAATATGACACTAAATAGTAAAAAAAAGAATTGGGGGTGGGGCCCCCCATACATGTAACTGAGGGATGAAATTTTTTTTTTCGATGTACATACCCGTGTGGGGTATCAATGGAAAGGTCTTTTAAAATGATATAAAGTTTTCTAAAAAACATTTTTCTTAAAGTGAACGGTTTTTGAGATATCAGCTCTCAAAGTCGTAAAAAGTATGTCCCCCCCCCTCTATTTTTATAACTACGGGGTATAAAATTCTAAAAAAAATAGAGGTGATGCATGCTAATTAACTCTTTCAACGATTTTTGGTTTGATCAAAGTATCTCTTATAGTTTTTGAGATAGGTTGATTTAACTGTAATTTATTATATTTGCTGCTACGGAACCCTTTGTGCGCGAGCCCGACTCGCACTTGGCCGGTTTTATTCAATAATAATTGAATACATCTTTGTTAAACTTGTACTAGGTAGGTATATACAATCGTGCTTTTTTAAGTATTATAATTAGGAGCTTTGTCCTTCAGAGAGCAGGTACACAATTAAAATGTTAACCGTTATTATTTAATAGAGCATATTTATTTCTCTTTAAAAATTAAACTATGCTTCTACGCAAATAAAGAAATCATACTAGTTTATGTAATTATAATGATAATTTTATTAATAAACGTCAGTTTTGTTCAATTTGGAGGTCTTCAATCGTCGTTATATGATAAGAAACGTAAAATAATATCACATAATATGTTGTTACTTGTTACCCATTTTGGTCTGTCAATTTACGTGATATAGGTACTCTTAACATATTATCTATGAATACCAAACTTATATAATTATAGGTACTTTTTACCTGTTCAAAATGAAAGTAGCTTCTTTCCTTCGCTCCAATATCTTTTAAAGGACCAAGTTTATGAGAACCTGGCTAACAAATAACGTACGGTTTTCTTCTCTCGACGTATCCAAAAATAACGTGGCAGGCCACCATGGAATGTTGCTCATAGCGGAAATGATGGTAATCCTGAAATATATTTTTACGAAATCATTCACTGGTATGTACTCCAGATCACAAACGTGCAAAATGAAAAAAGATACAGATGCTAAAGCTCAGTTTTATGAGACTTTCCGAGCATCTTATGTTTAGGTATAACACACTAGCTGCGCCCTGCGGTTTCAAGCGCGTGGCTTCGCTCCTATTGGTCTGAGCATGCTGATATATAGCTTATAGCCTTCCTAGATAAATGAGCTATCTAACACTGAAAGAATTTTTCTAATCGGACCAGTAGTTCCTGAGATTAGCGCGTTCAAACAAACAAACAAACTCTTCAGCTTTATAATATTAGTATATAGATTGTACGGACGTAGATAATATATCTGTAGTCTATACAGTACAATAATTTGTATCATGTATGTACCTGACTTACCCTTCAGTGAATACAGGACTGATACTATATTATTTACATTAATTAGTCACCTGATGCATGGCATAGGATGCTTTTCAGGTGGCTTAATTTGCACTTTTGTATGTAACACAATATTCTAAGTACCCATAATCTTCCTAGGCATCCAATAGATCCTCTTTTTTGTATTTAATATATGTATATGTAGTTAGTATAGTTATGATAATAATAGAGAATATAAAATATGTAATATTTCATTAAGTACTTCTTTTCCATAATTTAATCAGTTTACAACGAAATCACACGAAATTTGTTTTGAATACACCAATTATGTTGTAAATTAGCAATGATAACAATTTTAAATGTTAAGGTCAATCGTGATAACAACAAAAATAAATTAGTTTGTTATTAATAAATAATTGTATGGTTATTTACCCATTAGACTTCTTTATGTAATGCATAGTATATTCAAGTAGTACTTAACTTTCATAATCATAATTATATAATTATAATAACGAAATTATGACATATATATCTATACTTCTATACTTAGGTACTTAATATTATAAAGAGGAAAGGTTTGTAATTATGTATGTATGGTTTTCACACATAAACTACTGAACCGATTACAATTAAATTAAGCACCCATATAGAGGGTAACTTGGATTAACATATAGGATAGGTTTTATTCCGGAAATCCCACGGGAATGGGAACTATGCGGGTTTTCCTTTGAAAACGCGGGCGAAGCCGCAGGCAGAAATCTAATTTCCCAGTAAGTTCTAAACAGATTATTTAAGTAGTCGATTAGATAATGATATTATTATATAGCCTTCAAATATTAATCAGCAATACAATAAAACAAACATTAGCATTCACCCCACACTTTTTTTATATTTAAAATTAGTGGAAAGCGAAAGAAAATTGGTGGATAAGCAGTATAAGCACGCACAATGATTCTGTTTTAGACAAATTTCAGTATTCGTAATGATGGATTAAACTAAAAAAATATTAGCTTACTTTAAAATAGTGAAATTTTAAAATGTATTAACTACCTACCTTTTTAGAAACCACACGCGACCATACGGAAATCCACATTTTTTTTCTTTCACACTTTCACACTGTTTGCGTATGATTTTTTTATAGATTCACATCCTTCCTTACACAGAACAACCATTCCATTTAACTTTGTGTAGGTATCATCGCAATTTTATTCCAAACGAAGTCCCAAGATATTATCCCAAGACAGACCTCAAGCCGTTGTAACTGCGCTGGAAATAACGACCAAACCACTTTATTATAACAAAGGTCAATACTAAGTATGCTTTTACATCAAAAATTACTTTAAATATAAGTTCACAATCAATAATCATTTAAAGTTGAATTCGAATTCAAAACATATTTTTCTAGAAGTTTATGTTATTTGGCACGTCACTCGTATATATCACGATAAATTGCTTATCGAATAGTTACGCTTAATAATTGGTTAAATTCCATAAAACATAGGTACAATCACCCGATGGGAGTCTTGCCATTTGACTTTTTATCAATGTGTTTATAAAACCATAAAGTGTCTTCAAGTATCGGTAAACGCGTCTTATCTGTAGGTAATAATAAAATATTAAAATTCAGAATTCCTTAAAATAACAAAAACGAATAACAAACTATATGACTAGGAAATTTTTTAACATAGTATGCCGAGACGTAGTTTTAAAAATGCCACAATACCGTTAATGTTCCTACCTCACACATTAAAAAATTGGTACAATCAGATTCAATACGACTTTTTGAACTTCAAATAATTTTTAAAAACAGGAAAGGGTCACTGAATTAGAACAAGAGACAGTAAAGTTGTTTTCTCAAAGTCTTAGAGACTGCAAAAAAGCTGTACAAGTCTACACAAATGCAACTAAATGCAAGTCATCTCGGATTAAATTCAACATCAAGTATATATATATCTGAATTATTAACAGCTAAAATGAAGCGATTATTTTATCTGGCGAGAGACTTTGCTAATACAGAGAAGTACAAATATTGCTGGTCGAGTAACGGCCGTGTGTTTCTGCGCAAAGCTGATGGTTCTCCTCATATCCACGTAAGAGATGAACAACAATTAAAAAGTCTTACTCAATGACTAATAATAATAATATATTTTGGTTTTTCTTATGCATGTACAATAATAATATTATATTTTGGTTTTTCTTATGCATGTATTATAAAATGGATTAGGGTTAAGTTAAAATTCGTTAAAAATCTCTTTGATATTCAAAGCTTTAAACGCAATAGTTTTACAAATTATGTTGATTGTATTTTTAATAGAATATCGTTTGTCAGGTTTTTAAATAATATTTTTGCTATATATTTTTTATTTAAGGTAATTATTTATATAATTGATTTTATTTTTGCATATGAAATTATAATATTTTTAAATGAGTTAATTCTTATACAGTGTATTATCAATTGCTTTACAAAGGGCAGTGTAATTATATTTAATGTAATATTATTCATCGAATGTATATTAAGTTGTTATTTAACTGAATATGAAATTAATGTCTTGAAATCAATTGTTTATGTCGAATATTTACAACATAGTAAAATTATAACTGTGAGTCGTCAAAAATGTATAAATATTTTACCTATTTCTTACGCTTTCACTTTTAAACATAATATAAATTATTCTAAATGTTATATATTGTGTTGTTTACAAACATCTAATTATAAGCTTATAGGTGTTTATGTATATGCCTCTTACTCACTTACATATAATCCTGACAGAAAAAATCTTAAGTTTTTAAAATTGAATAATAAATATATCAAAGACGTTCGTTTCCACATAATTATCATTATAAATTCTAATGGCTACCATAAACGTAATTGAAGACATAGATCAGACGTATATTATTCCGTTCTGGCAAACCTTTGAGCCTGAATCTTGCATCCGTTACTTTGGAGACGTTAATAGACAGTTCACAATGATTACCCAAAACATAAGAAGTATACGTAAAAATATTGGCTCATTTGAATTATTTCTAGATCGTCTTGGCTATCAACCGGATGTCATTGTACTTACAGAATGTTGGATCGACGATACATTCGGGGGTATAAATCTTACTGGCTATATCTGCGTGTACACAAAAAAATGCTACAACAAAAGCGATGGTATTGTAATATATTATAAAGCTAGCCTTAGTATGGTTAAAATACTGGAACCTAGTTTTCGTAATGGGACATGCTTAATCTTAGAAATTAACCCTATTATCTCTATAACTTCAATCTATAGATCTCCTTCTTTTACTTCCACTTCAGATTTGTGTAACTTTTTGGACTCTTTAGAAAGCGTGTTAAAAAATTGTACAAGTAGCAATAGAATAATAACTGGTGATTTGAACTTAGATATTACAGATAATGGTATGTCTATCTATTCTGAGCAGTATTTAAACCTGGTGACCCAATATGGTTATATACCTGCATATAATGTACCAACGAGATCGGGGAGCTGTCTTGACCATTGTATGATAAAGTCACGATCACAGTGCAAAGCAGTTATTTGCCATTCTGATATTACTGACCATGATACTGTCTTATTGTCAATTAGCCTAACAAACTCAGATAAGTGTTATTCGAAAAGTACGGATATTTTAGTTAAATCAAAAATTGATCACAATAAATTGCAAGAGTCAATAGATAAAATGGACTGGTCCACTTTATATAACTGTGATAATGTTGACATGGCGACCGAGATTTTTATTGGCTCTCTTAATGATCTCATTGCACAGAATTCAGCAAATATTACCACTAGTAAACGTAAACTAATTTTTAAGCCATGGTTAACCCCTAACTTATTAAAATGTATGAAAAAACGCGATGCTTTACATATGACGACGAAAAAATTCCCTGACTCTGAATCACTTAAAAATGAGTATAAAAAATATAGAAATACTTGCAACAATTTATTACAAAATTTAAAAGATGAATATGACAGGCAGGCTATTCAAGATACTAGAAAGGATAGTAAAAAACTTTGGAGAACTGTTAAAAGAATATGCAAAATTGATGCTGCAAAAAATTCTCACAATGAGCTTCTTAACATCAAGAATAACAATCCTGTAGATTCCCTTAATACAGTAAATGAGTACTTTTCGGAAATAGGTGAAAAATTGGCCACTAAAATTCTAGACAATCTGGATAAGTCCGAATCTGAACTAGCTCGATCTTACGGTAATTTAGCGAAAAGTCCATCAAACTCACTTGCGTTCAAACCTACCGATCCTTCAGAAGTAGTGAAAGTAATCAGTTGCTTAAAAACAAACTCCGCTCCGGGAATTGATGGTATAACTAATACAATTCTAAAAAATGCAAAATTATCTCTTGCACCACCCATTGCTTTTATAATTAACTTAAGCCTATCATCCGGCACTTTTCCTAGCTGTTGCAAACTTGCTAATGTATGTCCAATTTTTAAACAGGGTGACCCTATTACACCATCTAACTATAGGCCAATCTCTCTTCTTAGCTCACTATCTAAAATTATAGAAAAAATAGTAAACAGCAGACTGATGCGCTTTCTTGAGAAGGAAAATATATTATCACCTAATCAATATGGGTTTCGAGCTGCCAGATCCACGGAGGATGCCATCACATCATTGGTTGATTTTATTGCTGGTAAATTAGATAGTGGTTACAGGTGTGCTGGCGTTTTCCTGGATCTGGCAAAAGCATTTGATACTGTTTCTCGCAAAATCCTACTCAGGAAACTTGAGTGTGCAGGAATCAGAGGCTTACCTTTGGAATGGTTTTCCTCATATCTATCCCAGCGGTCACAGCGTGTAAAGGTAGAAAACTACTGTAGTGATTTTAAATCTATAAATTTCGGTGTACCACAGGGTAGTGTTTTAGGTCCTACCCTTTTCCTGGTCTACATTAACGACTTCTGCTCATTGAACATGCTTCAGGCTCAAGTGTTTGCCTTCGCAGATGATACTGCTGTAATATTCTATGAGCGCGACTGGGCTGGAGTCGCTAGTGTAGCCCAAGCAGGTCTCCAAATAATGGCAAGTTGGCTGCAAAGTAACTTACTTACCCTGAATACCGACAAAACAAAAGTTGTTTGTTTTCATACAACTCAAAAAACAGCACCTGTGGTAGATTTGAGGTTTACCATCCACCATTGCAATGATGGAACACCACTATGCTCGTGCCCTAACCTCCAAATAGTAGATGAAATCAAGTATCTCGGTGTCATAATTGACAAGAAACTAACTTGGGAGAGCCAAGCACGTGCATTAAGTTCCAGAGTTCGCAAACTCATGTACATATTCAAACTCTTAAGAAATGTGGCTGATACAGAAACGATACGCATTGTGTACACAGTGCTGTGTCAGTCTATACTGTGTTATGGAATATGTGCATGGGGTGCAGCTTGTAAAACCATACTGCTGAGGGTGGAAAGGGCACAAAGGGCAGTAATTAAAGTGGCATATAAAAAGCCTTTTCGATTTCCAACAAAGCAATTGTACCTAGAAACCGGCTTTCTTAGTGTACGGAAACTATTTTTAATGGCACTCATTTTAAAATTCCACAAATCAGCTGCTAGAACCATAATTAATCCTGAAAGTAGACGTCTCACATGGAAAACTCCTGCCACTCACACTTATTTTGCTCATAAATTCTTCTCTTTCCTGGGTCCTTACTTATATACTAAAATAAACAATAAATTAAATATTTTTAAAATGAGTAGATGGAAACTAAAAAAGTCCCTTAAAGTATGGATGCAAGGCCTAGACTATATTCAGACTGAAGAGCTTTTGAAATCAGAGGCATGAAACAACTAGAGACTAACAACAATTCAATTTACTGATGAACCCACCCATATACACACATACATACATACACACAAACATACACACACACCACACACGTCATACACTCATGGACACGCACTCACTCGCATGTTTAAATTTGTATTGAATTTAACTATAGGTATAGAAGCATGAATTTATATGTTTTATTTTGTTATAAAGTAATTAAAAAAATATATATTTGTTTTTGTATAGAAGATTTTAATGTAATAGTTTAATTTTAGCCTAAGGATAATGTACCACTGGAAGAAACTTGTTCCCACGACACAGGGAATCCTAGTGTGGGAGCAAGGGTTTTCAATTTCTATGTACCTATCTTATATGTTGGAAATAAAGTTATTGTTTGTTGTTTGTTGTTTGTTTGTTGTTTATTGTTGTGTCGCAAAATTCAAATATAATGTTTAATTCATTAGTGATATAATATTAGAACCTAGGGTGCTTAGATTCTTCAGAAACTACACGTGGAACCTACAGTAATAGAAATAAAATTTAGAATGTAGGTACCTTATTCCATTGCCCTTTAATAATTTTCGCCTCAGACGTTTTCAAACGAATAAAAGACATCATGTATTAAATTTTCTACCACGTTTACTTTATAAAACAGCCACTTTAATTTAAGATAAGTCCAAAAAACAATTATGTTTCCAAATTACCAAAACATCTGAAGAAGAAAGTGCTAAGTGAAGTGCTCGAAATAATTTTCTTTCAAAGAAAGTATCAAGTGTGACCAAAAGCAACTTTATGAATGGGTACTCAAAGTTGTAAATAAAAAGCTTGGCTCTACGACGAAAATATTATCCTCCAAACAACGTTGATAAAAGAATTTCTCTGTTCAGCGTTCACGAAACGACGTGTCCCTTCATCGTAACTCATCCCAGTCGGCATATTACTTTTATATAATGCAGTCCATAAGAGCTTAAAATATTCTTTATGCGAAAGTAGGCAATATGTATGTTTACTGTTTATATTATAATAAGCAAATGTAGAGTGGGATGATATTTTAATATATTGTGAAGATTTATGAATTCTTTTCCACATAGATATAACTAGTTCAAAGTAGTTATAAGTATATTTTAATTGTTATAGAATTTTGTATACTAGATAGATCGAGCTCGTGAATAAAAATTTGAACTCTACACACAATTTTTCTATCTCTATAATTAATTATCGGTAATTCTCTTTACTATCGATAATTTATAGCTATATATCAAATTACAACTAAGATTACTGATTACATTTGAATTCGTTGAGATGTTATTAATTTTTATACAAGATAAATTTAACTGAATTTTACGAAGGTTATAGAGTAGGAGTCACGCAGTAGTTAAGTTAAATATTTATGAGCAAAACAAGACTTTCCGTCGAACTATTGTATAACATAAATAGGTACATGTTGTTTATTATTATTTAAGTTATTAAAGAAGGAATTACTTTGTGTAATAAATATCAGTATATCTTGTAACTTAAATTACAAGGTTTTTTTCAATTTGTTAATGGATTTACTGCATGAAGCCGTTACATTTAAAATAAAATTTATGCATTTAATTAGCATAATTGATTAATTAATTAAAATTAATTAATTATAACGCTAAGCTTAATTTTTTCATATTTTTGGATGGAATGATAATTCTGCATTTATTCATAATATCTTATATTGTAAAATAAATGTATAGATGAAATGAAAAATAAAAGAAAAAGTAATCACAGCATCTATTTATTAAAGAATACAATAACTTATACACTAACGTCACACCATAAAAACAAACAAATTACGCCTCATATCGTTTAGCTATCGAGGCATCGCGGCCCCTATTAGCCCCACGGAGCACCCATCCCGCGCCGGGCCAAGTGGGCACCCCTGTGAGGGGCCTGTCGTCTGCGTCCGTCACTTGCATGAGCATCATGCGACGGGTCTTGTTGGACAGATTGGGTGTGCTGCCGTGCACCGTAAAGTAAGAGAAGATGACCACGTCACCAGGCTCCACGTTGAGGGGAGTCGCGCCCTCGATCGAGAACTTTTTCTGTTGAACAACATTGCATATTTTATCGTCTATTTCAATAATTATTGACAAATAAAATTATGTGCCTAAATAAAATGTCGTGTAGCAGGGCGAACTACATGGTTCTTCAGAATACTTTTATTTCATTGTTTTGTACAATTAATAATATCTACTAAATACAAAAACAATTCTTAACACAAACATACACTGATACAGATTCTTCACAAAATACTTTATTGTCATAACACTAAATGAAACTATTAAAATAATACCTGATCAACATAGTGGAAATTGCTTCCTTCTTTAGGCCCAAAGTCTTCTAGGGGTCCCAATTTGTGTGATCCAGGGTACACGAACAAAGTTCCGTTGTGGGGAGTGGCAGTGTCCAGGAACATAGCTGCAGCAACAACTGAGTCCTTCTCGTAAGGGAAGTAGTGGTAATCCTAGAAAAAATCGACTTTGTAAATCTTCTCTATAATATTATAAAAATGAAACGCTAAATTTGTTGCAGAGCGCATTTCGAGAACGGTTGAACCGATTTCGGTAATTCTATTTTTATAAGCTTGAAGTACGAGGATTGTTCTTTTGGAGAGAAAACGTGAACATGTAACACGGGAGAAGCCAGGGTGGACCGCTAGTCATAAATAAAAATAATCGTAAGCCAAATATATAGCAGCAAACATTTTTCTAACCATAACCAGCAGTTATTATCTGCTCTAATGAGTCAGAAACACGATATTAGGTAGGTACCCTACACGTCGTTTATTATTTTCTTCCCAATTTTTTAAATGGATACTTTTACGTGAATTTTGTAAAAATACAGAACATACGTTTATGATATTATAATTCAAACACTTTTGAATACGAAACAGACGTTATTTAACTTTTAGTGAAACTTACTTGATGCATTGGGTAGTTAGCACCCTTTTCTGGGGGCTTGTTGTTAGCCTTAGTGTGGTGCAAGATTATGTTCTTTGTGTCCATAACATCTTCCAAGGCATCCAAGAGATCTTCATTGTACAAATATTTACCGAAAACTTCATGATGCATCTGCAGGTTGTGGATAGCTTTCACCTATAACAAGTGTTTTAAAAATTGTTATAAAATTTAAACGATAGTATAGCCTGGTTACATACTTTATTGTATATTTGAGACCACATTAATAATAATTATTAAATTACACTAAACGAATTTAACAGCTACAAGGTAATTGGTTATACTCATTTTTCTTAAACAAATGGGCAGAAATTAATTAGTAAAATATTTAAAATTAAGTATGAACTATTCAATGAAAATTTTAAGCAAAGAAAAATTAAAATTACGTACTGTAAGTTCACTTCCACTTCTATCCTCGTCAGTACCGACCCACGCAGCATCAATTTTATTATCTTGCTTCAATTTGAATAAGTTGTCATACTCTTCAGAGATTCTCTCCAGCTCCTTGCCCTTGATGAGTTTCTTCAAATGGATGTATCCATTGTCTTTATAGAACTGCACTTGTTCCTTCGTAAGTCTCACCATCTTGATGGTTGTTTGGTAACTGACCGTGAAATTATTGTGTCGGTGATTTATACAATACATATATAGGGAAGATGTTATCAAAAGCTGGTGTCACGACCCGTGATAACCATGTACATATGTCATAAAACACATGATTTTTCGCGAAAACCATAGTACGGTATACGGTCTACGTGATGTTTAGTTCGTCTACATTTATTATGTCAATAAATGATGATCATTTTTTACTTTATCAATGTAAAAATCTTTAATGGAAAGTTTAAATTATTTAAAGTTCTTTAGCTAAGTGCTTTAAAATCTCATTTGTACCTATTCGATAAAGTCTGATTTGACAAAAGCGCTATTATATGAAAGAAGGTAAATAACATTCCCAACATAAAAACATAATCGGTCGTTATTAATTATAATTAATATTTAATTGGCAATTATTGCTATTTAAAAAAAATCACACACACACACAACTAATATGGATACTGGATAGCTTTTACCTATGATTCGGTTTAAAAAAAATTAAATCGACTTCAAAAACAAAAATTATCCGCTCAGAAGCAGAAAATAAACTAATAATACCTAGATATTGTTATAGGCGCTTCTCGTCTAATTAAAATCTGTTGCAGCCACGTTGCAGCAAAGACATGGTGTAAAACAAGCTGTATTTTTAAATGAAAGGGTAGACTTCATAGGTATTAAGTATTCGAAATGAAGTCTACCCGTGTCCAGTGCATCAGCCAACAACCGTGTGATGATGGATCTTATAACAGCTTCATCAGCTAAATAGTACCATTGTTGCATTGTTACTAAACACATACATAATTTATATATGCAATAATTATTTAGCTCAATTGCAACGTGCAAGTGCAAGTGGATAAAAACTCAAAAGTGACTTCTAAAATTTTTAGGTAACTATTAGACGCATCTCAGGATTTTATTCAAACTTTGTGCGACAATACAATAATTCAATCAGGTTATCGTGATAAGGATACTAGAATATGATAGAATTAAATAATTTCCTTGCGTATGCTCTGTATTATGTGAGACAACTTAGAATATTCTGCGTGTTTTTTAGTTTATTTATGTATTAACTTTATTTATGAGATAATGCTACAAACTATGTATAAGTTACAACATTATAGTAAAGAGAGCACCCTTGCGCAACATTCGAGTATCATAATAACATCCTGAAGAACAAACACCCTTAAAATACATAATACATATCGCTCTCAGTTGTTGTTTGCACTCAAAAGAAAACGCATGAAATAGTAAAGTCTATACCCTCTAGATGGCTCTGCTATTAATAAATGTTTATAAAATTTTGTGGTTATCTTATATAATTGTGTTAAAGTTAAATGAAATGAAAATTATGGGAAAGTACTGACGGATATTCATACAATAAATGAAAAAAAAAACTTTGAAACCAAAGAGAATAGACTTTCTGATCTCTACTCTCATGACATTTGACATTTGAGTAAAAATTTTGTTTTTCACGATTGTATTTGAAGGGCAATTCTGTCAAATCATAAATCTACGTTTCACGTATAGGTTGACACAATTTTGTTGCAATATAATTTTATCATTTTGTCTTAAAATAATATGGATGGTGTTTACGAAGATAACTATGTGTCAACTATCTTTTTTGATTTAGATAATACTTTGATACAAACACGCGCGGGAGACGCAAAAGCTTGCAAAAAGGTAAGATTCCCTTTATGTTGACATTGCCACGGTCATGGTTATATCACTACGCGCGCTGTCATAGCCAATCTACGCCGTTGTAGATTCGTACGCCGTCGATAACTTACTTGTGTTGCACCCGCGTGTTCGTCGATTCGTTTATGTTCCAGTGTTGTATAAATAGAACTTTCATAGTTGGAGAACGTGAGCTCAACGTCCAGATTTAGCTATTTTGAAAGAGAACTCGTGCTATTAATAAACGTGATGTGAACAGTGTTCGCTCGATTCTCAGCTTCGTGCTCTCAGTGGTGCGAGATCTATAGCGTTTTGTAAACGCAGTGTATTTAATTCAAAATGGGTGAAATATCAGAGCCAATAAAAAAATGCATACTCATACTAAAAGCTGCTCAAAGCGATACCGAAAAATTCGCAGCCCTCTTTATGGTAACAAAACTCGTTAAAGGAAAGGACTGCAATGCGGCGGCGAAGAAAGCCTTATTTGAAGCAATAGGATTTAAATTCCTGAAGAAACTCCTGACTGGTGCAAATGCTCAAGATGATTGCCCTCCCTCTGTTTACAAATCAGTTGCACTCTCAATACTAACATGCTTTTGCAATGAACCAGAACTTGCAACTCATCCTGAAATGCTTGAAAATATACCAGTTTTCCTTGATATAGTTCAAACATCTGACAATGAAGACTATGATGATAACCTCATCATCATCAGTGAAGCCTATACCTGCCTGCAATGTATTGCTGAACAAGAAGCTGGACAAAAAGCTCTTATTGAAGTCGGTGCTATTACTAAAATGTCTGAAATTTACTCCCACCAAAGTTTTCAGACCGATGAAGCATTGAATATTTTAGTGAAATTGGTAAGTCGCTATGGCCCTACAGCATGGGGCAATGACCCAAAACCTTTTCATGCCCTGGTCAATAAAATTGCATTGGATTTTGCGACAGACCAATCTGAGCGTAAATTTGAGCTAGCCACTATATTAAGTGCCCTTTTATATAGTTGCAATAAAAACACTATCCTACCAGGAGCATCTGATGAAACTTGGCCTCAAAGTATTTACAGAGCACTTCATGATATTCTTACCAGCAAAATAGGAAAAAACCAAAGAGATCCTGCTTTGAAATTGGCTGCCAATATAATAGATCTATTAGGTATTGAATGGACATTTAATGATGAAGAGAACCCAAAGAAGTTCTTTCTTTTGCTTTTACAATTATGTGCCATTGAAATCAGAATGCAACTAGAGGACAGGAGTTTCAAACAAGCTTTTGCTAATGGTGATTTAGTTACTGCATGTTTTATTGTACTAGAGTCCTCTATCAACTATATGGCCACAGATCAACTGGATTTAGAACAAAAAGAAAAGCAATCTGTATATACAAGTTTAAAGGGTGCTTTTAATGCTGTTGTCTCCTTACTAACAAAAGTTTCAAATGATAAAAACAGAGATAAACTCCCTGATGCAGAGAAAGTATTTGTGTGTGCAATGGTAAGAGTGTTAGTTGCTTGGCTTGCCCAAGAAACTACAGCAATGAGGGACCAAGTGTATAACTTACTACCATTTATGTTTTCCCTGGCCAATGACTCCTTCCATGCTTATAGATCAAGAAAACTAGCTGAGAAAAATAAGTCTGAAGGAGAACCAATGGACACTGATACAACTTTAATGGGACAGATTGACTTGCTAAGGTTGATGTTACCTGCCCTTTGCCATCTTGTTGTAGAAGATAAAGCTAGAGACATTGCTTTAAACTTGAAACAAGAAGACATTTTGTATGAAGCAATGAGCTTCCACTGGTCCATTGTTCATTATAAAAAGCCCCCCATTCCAAAATCAGAGAGGGGAAAGGCCAGAACTCAACCAGAACCTGAATTAGATCCAAAAGTTTTAGAAGACATGAAGGACTCAAGGGCAGCTATGGTTAGCCTTTGTAATATATTCATGAACCTCACAGTGTTAGCTCCAAAAGTAGTAGAAAACAGTCTTTTATTTAACACTCTGCTCAAATTTATATTCAATAACCTCCCAGAATTGAAAAATATACCTGAGAATCTAGTATTGCATGGACATCTTGCTGTCTTAGGATTGTTATTACTCAAGCAACAAGCCAATAAAGTTAAGAAGAATGACTTCTCAATTTGTAGATACATTCAGTCAACTATACGGTTCCTGTGGGATGCGTATATGGTTGATGAGTCTAATGACCCCAGTGCTCTTGTTGTATCCATGACCTACAAAGAAAATTGGAATGAAATAGCAGATCTCTGGTTTTTGGGCATGCAAACATTGAGTGGTGTTTTGACAATTGTTCCATGGATCTCTGAATTTGCTATTGAAAGTGGGTGGGCTGAAGGTATTGCCGAAATGTTAGCTAAAGTAAAAGTAGGCACGCTAGCTCCTAATATTAAATCAGCATTTGAAGATTTCCTGTGCAGATTAGTTGACTCAAATGAAGACGCCAAAAAGGTATTAAAGAAAGGTGGTGCATTAAAAATGTGCAGAAGCCACAGAATGATGGATCTAGGCAAAAAATTATTTGGTGATTAAGAGTGTTCTTAACTAAATATAGCTTTTAATATGTGTGCTATTAATACTTTTCAACAATGGTAACATTGCTATTGTAAATAATGTTTATGGAAATTAAAACTATTTTCAAATGTTAAACGCATTGATGTTTTTTCAAATAAATAATTAAAAGCAATGTCTGGGTTTTATTATTAGTAATAATTCATTAATAAAATAAGAGTCAAATATGTCAGATGTGTAGGTATTATATACAGTGGTATTATCTTACAAACTGCAAATGGTGCCAACTAGCAGGTGAGTGAACGAGATCTTAAATTTAACAGTACAATGAACTCATTCTATTTATGACATACACCAATGCTTCCTTAACACTACTGAAATAAACAAATCCAAGTTCCATGTTCACCTATTTATGTTGAAAATTAATTACTTAGTTCCTGTGTTTTAAAAATTAGGTACCTACTTTTTTTCACCATGTTTAATAAGCTTATTGTGAAACTTGTTCAATGAATCAAATTATTTTCAGTCATCATTTTGCTAAAACATATTAACATAATTAAAATAAGTTTTATTAATTTGGGTAAGTAACACTTAATTTTTTGTTTTTTATTTACATAAGCAAAGATTGCACTGTGTTTTGTTTTTCTTTTCAAGTAATTTCTTAAATTCATGTAGACGTATATTCTTTTCAATAATATTATGACAGTTTATTTTCTCCTGTGGGATAAGGTGATTCAACGTCCCCGAATACGTGTCACGCCATTCATTCGTTAGTTACGTAACAAAAAATGCTAAAAGACAGCACCTTTAGTTTATGTTTGATGACTGACAAACATTATTCATTATACCCACGTCAATTATTGTCTCAACAGCTAGTGGAGATCTTGCATCAGGAGTACGGCGTTCCCCATGACGTGGCATCGGAGAGCGCGGCCATGTTTCTGCGCGCCTTCCGCGCCCGCCCCGATGATGAATCCTACGCAATACACGAGTGGCCAGCGCATTTGTGGCGCAATTGTTTACCAAAGAACTATAGACATATCGCTAGTGAGTATTTATTGTTAATTAAAAAACAAAAATGACAACAACATTCAGTAACTTTTTGGGAGGCACGAGTTGATTCGTAGTAACTTTTATACAAAAGTAATAAAAAAATAATCGCCTCCTTTATTCTGGGTTTGATTTCCGGTCTCTGTGGTGGTGGGGACAAAAAAAAATTACACAAGGCTGATCATCTACACACTTACTTCGGTCCGCCCCGGCTTCGCCCGTGGTACACAATATTTACGTTTTCTCTACATAAGAACCATCCTCGTACTTCAAGGAATATAATAAAAAAAGAATTGTCGAAATCGGTTCAGCCGTTCTCGAGTTATGCGCTTACCAACACATTTTGCGATTCATTTTTATATATATAAGACTAGCGGTCCGCCCCGGCTTCGCCCGTGGTACATATTTACGTTTTCTCTACATAAAAACCATCCTCGTACTTCAAGGAATATAATAAAAAAAGAATTATCGAAATCGGTTCAGCCGTTCTCGAGTTATGCGCTTACCAACACATTTTGCGATTCATTTTTATATATAAGAAGATTATTTATATTTTATTATTATTCAACTATAACTTTTTCACATTATACTTCGTTCGAAAGGAAATTAATTTTTACTAATTCTCTATACTAACATTGGTGCAGCGTGCAGTTGATTACCCAACCAAGAAAGGTATATTTATCATATATGTGGGCTGGAGTCTGGACTAATGAATACCTACTCATGTTTACGATGAATTTGTATTTTTATTCACGACCTTTCAAGGAAGTTTCATTTTAGATACGTTGGTTGGCAATATGCCCAGAACGCCAGTTTATATCGCAACTTAATAGCCCATTAGGCACGAATTTCAATGTTGCTTTTTACGTTTTAATTACCGGTGATTATTATTGTGTTGTGGGATGCACATTGCACATGCGTAATTTTTGCGTTGCATGTGTACTCATTCAGTAATAATCGCTGCTAATTTTAATATAGCCTACATTGCAGCGCAGGATCTGTGGCCTTTATACTGGAGAAGTGATAAAATCGACACACACCCACACCCTTCGCGTTGTGTGGCGTGCAAAAGCCTTTTTTTATTACTTTTTGTAAATATGTATACTGAAAAATTTTATTATGTGAGCAATAGTCATTATTCACGATTATTGACTTCCTCTGTGACTGTAAATTTATTCCAAATCGGTTAAGTACACATAATTTGAAAGTTCAACCAAAGTTACAAATCGTAGCCAACAGTAATTTAGATATTTGAACTGAATTTTGCGCCTCAAAATCACCTTTGTACAACCAAAACTTTTATATCATTTCACAAGATATGTACAGAATAAACAAACTTTGTATGATATAAAGCAACTGTTTTCATTCTTTCCAGAAAATATATCTGCCGAGTGGTTAAAATTGCGATTTAAATATTTAGCACTTTCGCCAGATGTTATACATCTCTTGGAAACTTTAAGGTACGACCTAAATGTCTTTTGATTTTTATTATGTTATGCAGAAATATTTACAAGAGCTTGCGCCATAACTCCCTTTTCTGAAGCTGATCAAAATATTTCTTCATGATGTAACATTTTTACATTTTAGTCAATTTCTTTTCAAATGTTTATAATGGGAGATCTAAACATTTAATTAGAGGAATTGACAATGATGTTCGAAGAGATTGTTCCAAGTTTAATTAAATTTTGGTTTAGTTTAATAATTATATGTCTCTTATGTACTATTTTAAGTACATCATGTATTTACGGTTGTAAAAATATTAATTCTTGGAAGAATTTCTCTGTTTTGCATGGTCTTATGTGGTTTTCTGTCATCACCAAAAATTCATTGGCATCATTACATTTAATTATCGATTCTTCTTCACATCTCATGTATTTCACACGCCACATAATACTGTGTTTGTTGGGTATTTCTTATAATGAGTTCTGAAAATGTCATTTGAAGTCAACACCAATGTCTTGTGGAGGTACGACACTTTTTTGGCAAATGTTTTTAATGCAGTTACGTTTTTAATTTTAGTCGAGTGTTATATCGACCTCTACAATGAATTGGGTTGGCTTTGAGCGCATGTTGCTAATGAATTACTTGTTTTTCAACAGTTCAGTTGTTGCTCAACGAGTGACATACTCTGGGCGCCGCGTGCCCTACACTTAGGTTTGAATTGTATTTGTAAAATATATGAGGAAGTACACCAAGAAGGTAAAACCCATTGCCTCAGAAATTTTACTTAACTCTGGAGATATTTTGTGGTGTGTATACTTGTAATGTTGATATGTTGAATAAAATGGGTAAACCTTTTGTTTGACAACAATATCAAACGGAGAATTATATTGAAATATCTCCATTGTTATTATTTTATATTATAAGAAATGCTATGTTGATGTATGCTTTTCAATCTAGAATCAAAGTTAATCTTCTCAAAACGAACAAGTAAAAATTATGACACAATTCATCAACATATCACTATTATCATATAAGTCTTTTGCATATAGTTTATACGTTAAATTATATGTGATAACTTGCATTTACTTTCTACGATTGCATGTTATATGAGAGTTGATCATTGAAAAGTATGTGCAAGCGTGTTGATCGTGTGCTGAGTTTCAGCATTGTGTTGAACGGGTAATAACAAAAAAGTGGTGAATGAATGGCACAGGGAGGATTATCTTCTCGGTCTTATCACGAATGGGCCATCGCGGGCTCAGTGGCAGAAGGTCGATAGGCTTGGCCTGCGCAAGTACTTCGACTGTGTGCTGGTCTCCGGGGACCTGCCCTGGGAGAAGCCCGACCAGAACATATTTCTAGAGGCCTGCAAGCTGCTCAACGTCGAACCGCGCTCCTGCATCATGGTTGGGGATAAACTCGAAACTGATATAAAGGTAAATACTAAATAGTCGCATTGTTGACTCATCAATCGTTCGATATTTATCATGAACATAGTGATATAATTTACTTGAAAAATTTTCTATTTAATCTTACCTTATTGAATTAGATTGTCATAGATTTATTGTGAATGCGAATTTCCATATATCTTGATGGCTTTGGATACATCTCAAATATCTATAGGATCAATTTGTAAGCAAAATAGTATTGTTGGTGTCAAACAACAAAGGTTATGACAGTGTAAATAAATTATTGCAATTGCTCTTTTTTAGCAGTAGATATATAATTATTTGAATATGTTAATATGTACACATTACTTGCCCGCTTGGCCAAGTGACCCCAATTATAAATTTAGTTCTAATTTAATTATGTTCTTCAATAATGCGACATATTATAATATAGTTTTATTTATTATTCCAGGGGGGTAAAGATGCAGACCTCCTAAGTACAGTTTGGGTGCCGCTGTACACTGACGACTCGGAATCGGACCTTCCCGATTTCACGATACAAAAGGTCACAGAGTTACCTGAAGTCTTGCCAAATTCACCGAAATTCAAACGCTCGGTACAAAGAACTACATGCTAAATTTTATATATATGTACTTAAACGGTTATGGTCGGTTTCATAGCTTCTTGATATGTTCTGTTTAGCATGGTTGTCAAACAGACTATCGGTTACATTATCAGCAAGTGGTGACACCAATCCTTTATATTCTATCAATCTATAAGATAGAAGTATCTGAAACATGATAATCTTTAAAATTTACTTATTAGTCAATTATGTACTGGGGTTAGTGTTATTTATTTGAAACATTACTTAATTTGTATCTTACAAATCTTTGATTGGCCAAAATACCATACCTATAATATTTCATTTGGATTTTTGAGCCAATGTTTGAACTCGTAAATTATTTTTTCACTATTTTCATTCTTGCGTAGATAATACATAATATGTATATCTCCTTATAGTGGAGCCAATTTAATAGGCAACATTTGACGTCTATCAATTTTATCTTCATAGGGTGGTAACCTGCATAAAAACATCGATTAAAGTGAAATAATCGATACGGACTTGAAACATTTGTCAATCGAACTTGAAACACATGTCAATAATTTATGATAATTTTTATTCCCAAGTAATCAATGCATTCGATTCTAGATGTCAGATTTCGATTTTTAGAGTAACGTCTCTGGTATTTAAAAAGAAAAAAGGTTTATTGACACAAAATTGTAGCGACGTCAGTTCTTTAAATCAGAAATTGTTTATTATGTTTAGAATGGTTTATCAGTAAAATCAAATCCTAAAATTACTTATATCGGTCATTATTATAATAAATATGTAATCGTAATTGAAAAAAGTTAAGCAAATGTGCAGTTCTAACAAAACGAAATATCATGTTATTCTATGTCGTCGTTACTAGGTTACGTTCTTGAATTTTGTTGAACTGTCAAATGTTGCCTATTAAAATGGCTCTACTATAGTATCTTAATAAAAAAATAAACAAAAATATTTTACATGCAATTTACACATGTAAATAAAAAACACATGGTTCGTATGTGAGTGAAACTTAAATGTAAGATATTTTTACATTTCTTTTAATAAGACAGTTTGGGGTATTATCAGAGCTCGAATAAATGTAAATAATCACAGCAAATAGTATAGTATTATGGAGTATTTACACATTCGTGTGAAAAGCTAGAACATAAGCGAGGCGAATAACGAACACGTATAAAATATATAAAAACGAAGTACTCGCTATTCGCTTTTAGATTCGCGTAAAGCGATTATTCGTATGTAATCAAAGAGCATTCTTATGTTATGAATGGTTTCACAAGTTAAAAGAAGAATGACGAACACGAATGTGTAAAGGCACCATTATAGTAGAGATATGATTTAAAGTATTATATGTAGGTACTTGCATATGATATGTCGTCTAGATGGAGCTTATACACATGGCATTCCCTGTGGTCCTATATTATATGTATAACATAATCAGATTCATATAGGTGTTTGTCCTGCAAAAGTATATTGTGTTATAGATACCGTCTCGACTTTAATGTTAAACTAGTGTTATTGCAAAAATACCTACAATCAAACAAATTGGAAATATCGACATATGAAGTTTTCTATAAAATATGTAATAGGTAATAGGTAATAAATATTCACTGTGTATATCTACAAAATATAAACTAATCAAAATTGAGCATCAGCTCATTCCTTTAAACACTGCTTAACTAAGGTAAGAAAATATAGTAAAGTAGTATTAAGTAGAAAAATGTGTAAATGATGTTAGTCATATATTTCTCAACCAGTTACCAAATAGTTCCTTCTGTAAATACGAAATAGTTGCTATCCCATGTGCATAATCAGCATTCAAAGTACAAAGGTTACAGTACAAATTGTGATTAAAAAAACATCATTTCTTAAAGAAACTCCTTACTTAATTTGCTTTTATATATGTAATTGCCTTTTGACTACTTAGAACTTTCACCTATAATTATTGTTAGCTGTACAGAGGCTTGTATTCTTACAATAATGCCTCGCACTATTTTTAATTCGTAATTTTTCTAGGTCTATATCGACGAACGACATGTGTCACAAATTTAATCTCTTGTACTTAGTCACAAAATCTGCTATTATCATTTATTTGTAATTGACTCTTCCACTATATTATGGGCTTCATCAGCATTTTATTATGCATATTATAATGTAAATAATAAGTATAAATTACTAACACATTCTGTATGTATTGAGTCCATTGGAAATAAGGTGTAAGGGTCAAAAGTACCTGAAATTTTCTTATTGGCAAGGCACAAATTATAGTATGAGTTTTTAGTGGTACATATGTATTTTAACATATTTGGCTAGACATGTGAATATGAATTCTCAAATTAATGCCACACTTAAATATTGTAAAGAAGCCTTGTTACATGAATTTGTAAAGTTAATTTGCCAAATAGTTGAAATGTCTACTAATATTATATTATATTGAGAACTTTGAGAATTCAAACACGTTACTATTAAAAACAGATATAAAATTGTGTGTAAGAATGTTGTATAGACTGTAATTGTGATATTATCATTATAATTTAATCTCTTCTGTGCTAAAGATACAAATAGGAAATATATTATTTTCGTACTTCTATGACCTACCCAGATGCTTCTAAATGGTGAATGTTGTGTATTTTCTATATTTTTTATAATTAGAATAGAAGAGATTAATGTTAATTTAAAATTTTATAGAAATAGTGTAAGTAAATTAATAAGGTTAACTTCTCAATGATGAGAATCTTTTAATTTTGAGTTTTGTTATGTAATGATAGATTGTGTCCAGAGTAATGGATAAAGTTTCAGATAATTTCACATGTCCCTTTCTTTTACAGTATGGATTCCATAATAATGTAAACTATTGGTCGGGTATACTGTGATTAAGGTAGGTCTTTCTTTGGGTACTGTTATGGATCTATTACATTTTATTTTTTCTATATTTGTGTTTTATTTCAAATTCCAATATACCTATTTACAAAACATTTCCACTTTTTTCTATCTTTATAGTATTTCAAGGAGTAAAATGATATAAAAATATTGAGATATTAACTACATTTATTAGATAAACTAATTTGAAATAACTAGTACTATTTACAAGGTACATAATATAAATTAAGCGGTTCTTAACATCTTTGCTTCTCTCTTCTCTTGCAACATTTTCTTTTGTTCTTCTACTATAGCTTTCCTTTCATTTAAAAATTCACCATACTCCTAAAAGGGAATGTATCATAAAACACATAAGAAAAAGAATTTACAAAGTCCTATTAATTAATATTTATATTATGCTCTTAGGTTTCCTTGATTTATTGCTGATTTTTCAATGCTTGGATAAAACTTATTCGTCGAATAATGTATAAAACTACCATTTTAAAAATGTATTCTAATTGCCCGTATTTGACAGTTTACGTGACATTTTAATATAATCGTGTAATACTTTATTGGACGGATAAGTTTTATCCAAGCATTGAAAAATCGGCCCTTAAATAAATAAATATTTCAGGACATTACACATGGCACAATCTGGTCCCATACTATGCTTGTGTTATGGAAACCAGATGGCTGATAAACATACTTAAATAATTTTAAATATATACTTATATAGATAATTAACTTCCAGACAGAGCAAACATATATGTTCATATACAAATATTTGCCCTGGGTAGGAATCAAACCCACTCTAATATGAACACATTTTTATCTAAATTTCAATTTTTCATTTCAATCAGAAAACAAGCTTAGTTGAATATTTAATAATTGAAAAAGAATAAACAATATAATATATCAAAATCATTTTCAAAAACTAACAATAATTTCAGACAAAAAGGTCTTAAAATCATAGTTTAGTACAAAAAAGCTTATACATATGTGTTCAGATAATTTAAAAATTGGTTTTAACTATGCTAACTCACCTTTGGATCTAATGATCGCACAACTTCAATCCCACATGTTCTGGCTTGTGAAAGTAACATATTACAGATTTCCTGCAATGGTCTCCATTCAAGAGGAGGGTCTTGCGATTTTATTTTAGCTATCTCATATATGTGCTTGATTGTAATTTTACCACACATTTCCTTCACTGAAATAACAAAATTGATATTGTATACATTTAAACTTTAAGGCACAGAAAAACCCAACTATATAATATTACCTGGTTCCATAGCACCACGGTTGACCCCAGCTGCTTGTTTTAAGAAATAAGACGATGGTGGTTGATGTATGATCAGTTGGTAAGATCGATCGGGGTTTACTTTTACGCGAACTGGTAATGGGATTCCTTGTTTAATGTTTGCTGTCTTTTCGTTAAAGTCTTTGCAAAATGCTGCAATGTTAATATTCCGCTAAAATATCAAATATATTAATAATATAATTAGTAATGTATGTCATCAAAATATATTTTCAAATCATTTATACATACCTGGCCTAACATCGGTCCTAAGGGGGGCCCAGCTGAAGCCATTCCTGCAGGTATATTGGTGCGCAATTTGGATGAGTGATCGATTTTATCTGCAACCTTCTTCATTGATTTTAAACGAGCTACAGACTTAGACATCTTATTGTATTATTTAAAACAAATAGGAAAAATCAAAACAGTTTAATTTTATAACCTCAATTCACAGATGATATTGACGTTGACATTTAAATTTTGATTTTGACATAAAATAATAGGGTGTCTATACTATTATTATAAGCCAAGTCTATACTATTATTAATTGCACAAATTGTAAGCCACAAGGCCCACAAGCAGGCCTCCGTCACTCGCTCAAGGTCGCGCTATAAGCGCCTACCGCACAGTAGGTCGGTACCGACCCAAGCGGCAGTTGGTTGGCACACGCGAGACTGCGCACCCGCGTCACGTTTCCCGCGCTCGCTACCAAGATGCCCGGTTATTGCGATGTGGACGGGAGTTCGGAGTACGGAGTCGGAGCCACGCAGTAACAAAGAAACTCACAAACCTACCAGGCTACTTTTTATCCACGAGACACATATAGCGGGTCCACGCGGGTGAAACCGAAGGAAACAACTACTATCAATAAGATTTCATTTTTTTTATTGAATAATGTAAACAATAAAAAATTAAGTGTTTCAGCAACTCTGTGTTTAATTTACGCGCTCGGTACAACCTGTGGTACAACCCTAAAGTTTTCGTTTGATGACGCAATCACGCGGCGTGCGCGGGAAATTCACTTCTCGGTGCGTGTTCGTAGAGTACATTTCTTACTGCAGCCGAGTTGCGGCGCATTTTGTAGGTAAATATAGCGTAGGTATTTTAGCTTTTGTATGGGAGTGATGTATCTGTTACGAAGTAACTATTCTCTAATCTGTGCCACAAGTGACAACGAAATATTCGTACCTGTTCGGGTGTCGATGCGAATATACTGAACACGTAATTAATTAGTATTCCCCTTGATTACGTTTGAAAAACCGGCCCTAGCACGAACCTCACAGCGAATCTAAATAGTACGTTTTTATTGCTTTTATGTATATAATACACCTCGCTCATCATTTCAGCTATTCGAACGTGATTGTGACCATTAAGAAGAATAGAAGAAAATGCCGTCTTTCAATAAAACATAATTTTTGGTTTTGAGCTAGACAAATTTTATTTTCAATTTAAATTGATATTGACACTTTGTATTCTGTTTCAGATGTATAGATTATTTTTGATATCTGTTACATATGTCAGATTTTTATTTACTATGTGTCACCATTGTGTCAATTGACAATTCACAATTATTGCAAGATTTCGACTTCTATTGCTATTTGCTGTCGTGAATAATATTTTCATCAATTATTGTTTTGTATAAATTGTAATATTTGCATTTATCATTACCCTTTGGAAGGAAAGTCAGCCTACTAAGTAAATCTCGACAAACAATTGATGTGTGTTATAAAGACATCAAATTAAAAACCGCATAAAATATGCACAAGATTTGTAAATAAGTATTCAACTGAGATTTTAATAATCAAACAATATGTGGTCATTTTTCTCGAGAGATCCTACAAAGGATTTTCCTTACGAAATTGGGGACCCTGTTACGGGGCTTGACGATAAAAGTGTATGGACATTACACAAAGGAAAGAAGAGGGGAACTCAAGATGAAGTGTCTATATTCCTATTCGATGTTCAAAAGCATTCTGAAACATTATTTGATATAGCTAAGGCGTCATTAAAACGTCTGAAGACTATAAGGCATCCCAGTCTATTACATTACTTAGATAGCTGTGAAACAGATAAATTTTTGTATGTTGCAACTGAATATGTTCAGCCTTTAGCAACTCATATAGAAGAAATGAAACTGGAGGGACAACAACGAGAACTATTTCTATCGTGGGGAATTTTTCAAATTACTGTAAGTAGCACAATTTCATCATGTTCAACACTTACAGCATATATCCAATGTTTTTATGTTTTGAAGCAATATAACTTTAATGATTTTCTCTATCTATTCTCATTATTCATGCATTTAACCATATTTAACTACAATGAAGAAGGCATGGCATAGCTACGGTAATATTGTTTTTAAAAAAAATTGTGACGTTGTTCCAGAGAGCATTATCATTTTTCAATAATGACGGCAATATCAAACATAACAATGTATGTTTATACTCTGTGTTTGTAACTGCGGCTGAGGAATGGAAATTGGGTGGTTTCGAATTTATAACAAGCCATGGACAGGAAGGTGCTAACATTATACCAATTAAAATACTACCAGCATTGGAAATTTACGATCCACCAGAGAAAAATGATCCTACTAAAATTAAGGCAGTTACTAAATGGTAAGTTATTTTTTTTAAGAGACAATATCTAAATTATTTTTAACCAACTTCATAAAAAGGATGAGGCTCTTTCTCAATGAGGCCATTATACTTTCTCACATATAAATTTTTCATAGTAATAAATTGATGCCAATTCTCATTGCCACTATTATTATTGTGCAAACAGAATTTCCTAATGGGTACAACTAAATTGATACATAAAACAATTTGCCTTTCTGCCAATTGGTTGGTCATAAAAATAATTGATAAAACTGTGTCACTTGCCAGTTATCATAATTATAATTCAATTGGATGAACTATTTCAGTCTTTATATCAGGAGTGTATGAATTTAGATATTACAAAGATTTACATGTTTATTAACCATGCTTTTTGCAACTTTTCTATTGTTATGAATGAATTTTATAATATATATTTATCTGAATATTATAAAAACTCCATAGTTTTACTTGCATTGCTCTGCTCTCAGTTGTTCATTGTTCATTGCTCATTGTTCTCAGTGTCATGATGTGTTAAATGTGTACAGGCGATTATTCTGTAACAATTACAGATAAAATATAATAATGGAATTTTTATATCTAACCATTACACCCTATAAAGCCTTCCTCGATAAATGGGCTATCAAAGGCTCAACTTACACTGGCAGAATCAAAGTGACGCAAGGTGTCATGTTTTACGAACTCATTAAACTCCAGCTTAGCTACCAATATCAAATATGCGCATCAACACCCTTTTTCATACTTACATAGCACAAATTTGCACTTAAATAATAGTCCAAAGATATGAATAAATAATATGATCTAGGCGGAAAAAAGCGCCGCGTCGCTGCGAGTCTGTGTTAGTTTGAGTTGAGCCTAACATTGATACCTCAGAGAACGTGTATTACTATTATTTCATGCTTCATCACTATATATCTCTTTTCTAGACCAGTTATTTATCTTAATTTCTGATCAAATTAAACAGTTAAATATGTTCAATACTGGTTGTATTTCCATAATATTTACTACATGTTTAAACCTTGTTCTTTTCCACAGTTCTTCTGATATGTGGGGTCTGGGCTGTCTCATTTGGGAGGCATACAATGGTCCACTAAAAAATCAACCATCACTCAAATGTGTTGATAAAATTCCAAAACAGCTATGCACATTATATTGTGAATTAGTAAGTGCAAATCCTGCTTCAAGGCCAAATCCAGCTGATATTATTACAAGGTATGCTTAACTATATATATAAAAAATGATACCCGTTTTCCTTGGTCACGGCATAACGCGAGAACGGGTGTACCGATTTCGATAATTCTTTTTTTATTATATTCCTTTAAGTACGAGGATGGTTCTTTTGTAGAGAAAACGTAAATATGTACCACGGGCGAAGCCGGGGTGGACTGTTAGTACTATATAAAAACTGCTTATTATGTTCATACATTTCTTGTTAAATAGCTTGTTATGAAATTCATAATTTTAGTCACTTAGACATTAATAAAATTATTGACTGCTCATAAAACTTGATAAAACGTTACAATAACACATTTTTCATTGAAGGCTATTTAAATTGTTTTCCATAATGAATGTGTTACCCAAATACAAGGTCGTCTTTATTTCAGGTGTCGTAAAATAGGAGGCTATTTCAAAAACGATTTGATAGATACAATGTTATTCTTAGAAGAAATACAAATTAAAGATAAGGCTGAGAAGGGGAGGTTTTTCTCAACGCTCGGCAGTCATCTGGACAGTTTTCCAGAGGCTGTGTGTGTTCATAAGATTCTGCCTCAATTGATGACTGCATTCCATTACGGTGATGCTGGCTCTGCTGTATTGGGTCCAATGTTTAAGGTATTCTATTAAAGAACAGCCTAAATATTATCTGTTTGTATTTTATTAAAATTAAATAGTACAATAAAGTTTAAGATCCCTGTTTTTCTTTAATTCATCATTTACTAAAACTATTTCTTTAAGCGAAACTTCTTTAGGCGCGTTGAGAGTTAAATTTCAAGGTCGCGTCATGGCAATACCGTCACGTTATGGAGTAAAGCGTCGATTTTGGTATCTTTGAATCTTGACAAAGAAGTTTCACTTCTGACACGTGTGCTCGACACACACGCTCTTTTATTTCTATTTGTCTAAAATAATTGTTAAAATATGAAATATTTATTTGAATATATCTGTCTAAACATTTAATTTCAGTTAGGAAAGCTTCTGGAAGATGCGGAATATCAAAAACAGATTGTGCCGTGTGTAGTGAAACTTTTTGCGTCCAATGATCGAACTACACGGTCAAGACTGTTGCAACAACTTGATCAGTTTATTTTGCACCTTCAAAATTCTACCGTAAGTTATTTATCATGTTTTTATTTTATATTACTAGCTTTCCGCCCGCAGATTCGCCAGCGTTGTCAAATACTTAACCAATTATATAAAAAAAAACCGCTTCTTGAACCACTCATCTTTAAAAAAAAAACTGCGTCGAAATCTGTGCATAATTTTAAAGACTTATTCATAGAGAAACACCGACGGCGGAAAGCGACTTTGTTTTGTACTATATAGTGATTAAGATCTATGTCATTTCCTACTTTTGTACTTTAAAATTTCAGGTAAATGACCAAATCTTTCCACAAGTCATTCATGGGTTTTTGGATACGAATGCTGTTATAAGAGAGCAAACTGTAAAATCGATAGTTCATTTAGCTCCAAAACTTAATTATAACAATTTGAATGTAGAAGTACTTAGACATTTTGCTAGACTACAATCTAAGGATGACCAAGGTGGTATTAGGTAAGATGAATTTTTAATAAGTATACAGCTGGGAATTTTTTTTTTCCATGTTTTGCCTTTTTAAAATTGTGAAAATAATTTATTTAAAATTTTATTTTTATTGAATTGAAATACCAAGCCTTTTTGGCATTGTCTCAGCATGCGCCAGGCAAATAAAAATTACAAAACTCTGCTGTTTTTCTGAAGTAAAATTTTTCATGTTTCCATTTTCAGAACGAACACAACAGTATGTTTAGGTAAAATAGCGGCCCATTTGCACCCGCAAATTCGGCAAAAAGTATTAGTATCTGCCTTCGTGCGGGCAACCCGGGATTCTTTCCCGCCAGCGAGACAAGCGGGTGTGCTTGCTTTGGCGGCAACACAACAATACTTCCTTTTATCTGAAGTCGCTAACAGAGTGTTGCCAGCTTTATGTCCACTTACTGCTGATCCAGAAAAACAGGTCAGTTTTTTTATAAATTTAAATGTTTTGTGTTATTTTCTATAAGTTTATGTGTATGATATTCTGAAAAATAAATATTCTTTGAAGGTTCGTGATGCAGCTTTTAGGACTATCAAAGGTTTTCTTGGTAAATTAGAAAAAGTTTCAGAGGATCCTAGCCTTAAAGAAGGAATGGGTATGTTGATAATTTTGTTATTCACTAAATATTTGAGTGTATTCTTTTCATAGAATTATGAAATATTACTTAATGCACTTATATAATATCCATACGGCAATTGTGTAGAATAATTATATAATTCCAATATTCCAGTAGAAGCTGATCATTACACAATCTGGAGAAAATTATCATATCCCCCTCCCTCTATTACCACATACACTCGAAAAACGAACCCCTACCCTAAAACACCTGCTTAAACAAGCCTTCCTCTTACATAAAACATTCATATAAAAGTTAAAAACTATCGTTACTTACTGAACTAGGTCTGCGACCAAAACATAGTATTGGCTTCCGACACGAATTACGCCATTTAAAAACCATCGTTAATCATATATAATAACATCAACAGAGGCGGACGTGCACACAGCGACGCCGTCGCTTAGCAACGCGGCGGCCACGTGGGCGGGCTGGGCAGTCACAGCGGTTACCGCCAAATTCTACCGCTCGCACTCCGATACAGCTAAAGTGCAGCATCCGACTAAATCGGCGCTCTCTAAACCGGGCTCGCTGGGTGAGATTCTTAACTATTTAACATATATAGACTATAGTTTAGCGTTTGTTTTAGGTTTTGGACCTTTTAGGTTATTTTTTTTTTGGTTCATGGAAATGTACGTACGGTAAACCTAAGTCACTTAGCAATACTTATTTCAAGATGACTCTTTCTCTCACACTTTACCACGGGCAGTTTTTAATATCTAGAATCCCAATTTTTTTAGTTTTCTATCTAATTGTCTAGTAATTACATATATGTTTATATATAAACGATATAGCAAACTTAGACTGGGTTAAAGTACTATACTTATAAGTACTATTTGAGGTGTAAAAACATTGCTCATTTTTCTAAATTCAGAAATAGAAGTAAATGTTTTAGCTCAAATTATTAACCATTCGTGTATTTTTACAGAACAACCATCGTCAAGTAGTATGTCGACAACTACATCGTCTGTGACATCGATGACGTCACTGGAACACAGCGAATCCGCGTCCGACTATGATCCCGAACATTGGGACATGACTGCGTGGGGCGAAATCGACTCTAGTGCGGGTAATTTTAAATTATATTCAAATAAGTACCTTTAGCAATCGGTTTTGGTCGTATTATATACAGCACGTTCCTTATTTAGATAAAACGTTCAAATATTCTGATGGTAAAAATATAACAATCTTTTGTTTAAACAATATGTGCAAGATTAGCAGGATAGAAAAATATACATAGCTAGAAATATGATCTGACACGTGTACTCGGTACACACGCCCTTTTTTATTTCTAATATGATTTATTTAAACTTATTGTATATTATTTTTATTCCATCAGGTACAACAGGAGGCAGCGGTAAATCAGGCGCGAGCAGTGCTCAAGGCACCGGCGGGTTGGCGGCGCTGTGCGAAGACGACTGGGATAACGAGGAGTGGGGCGAACTGCAGGAACAACCTGTAAGTATATACTATACTAGCTGGAGACTGTGGTTTTACTCGTGCTGTTAAGTAGCGTGTGTGGTAATTAAGACTAAAGTGTAATGTATTTGTGTCAAGTTTCATGCAGATACGAAGTGTGTTATTAAATAACCTCAAAATTATGTTTAAACAACCACTTCTGTAGGTATGCAATTATTTATCGTGTTATTTAAAATATTGAACAAGAAATTATTACACAATTATAATTTACTAGCTGTGATGATATAATGATATCCTCGATAAATGGGCTATCTAACACCGAAAGAATTTTTCAAATCGGACCAGTAGTGCCTGAGATTAGCGCGTTTCAAACAAACTCTTCAGCTTGCTCTTCAGCGCCCAAAAAAGTCGGTTACAAACAAACAAACATACAGGTGAAGCTAATATAAAGCGTGTAAAAACTCGTCACCTTTTACAACAGGCGGCAGAAGCGGAACTAGCGAGCCCGTCGGAAACGTGGAACAACTCGGACTGGAGCCAGCCGGTACTGAACGCGAACGCGACGTTCGTGCGCAACACGCCGCGGCTCGAGCACCGGCCCGCCGCGCTACAGAACAGCAACGACTCGCTCGGCGGCTGGGAGGACGGCGAGTTCGAGCCCATCGAGGAGAACGCTGATGGTGATTTTGCTTTTTTTTTTTCAAATTCAAATGATTTATTGCATACATTTTTAATTTTTTACATATTAGCAACCTTATGCATGTATTGCAATACAATCATATTATATTTAAATTACATCATATTATCACATAGATTTTCGCCGTTAGTACACCTACGCATTCGCGTGCGGCAGCGAATCTCTGCGAAACTACTTCGTAGCGAAATATCTGCGGAACGTTAGTACACAGCAATGTTTTCGCAACTTTTTCGCAATGCGTCTGTGTAATGGCCATTTCGCAGTTCCTTGCGAAACAATACTGACAAGGACGCAACTATTTCATCTATCTATGTGCTAGAGTGAGACATATCATATGCGAAATCCTGCCACACTACTGACAGATTTTTCGTTGTTTCGTTGTTTTGCACGCGAATTCGTCGCTGTACTAACGCCGTCAAATTTTCCAATAATCAGATAACATAAATAACAATAATGATAGGTAATATACTATTTGGATATATCCGGAATTATACATAATATTTTAATATAGTGGTTTTTTTTTTGGTTTGAGTGTTGGTGGCCAGTGTCAATACTTCTCTTTAATTTTTTTTTGTTGGAAAGAAGTTCCTTATCGCGTGTTTCGAAAGTATCTGTATCTATTTCTCTCATAGAACTTCGTTCCATCCTTGCCACCTTAAGTTTTTTGATAAATTGATTGAATTGTTGCCAGCCAGTTTCACAGGTGGGTGTGTTGAGTGTTCTGTTTAGCTTATCTTTCACTTCAATTTCATCATTCCTTTACCTTCAAAATAGGAAGATAAAGGAATGATGAAATTTTAGGTGCGCTATGCGCTAAATAATAAATCTAAATTTTTTTTAAGACCAGATAAACCCTTTCATTCACCCATCAAACAGTGTGTGTTAATAATCGATTTTTTATCTCCTTTCCATGTCTCTTCGTTTCATAATAAAAAAGGTAACGAAAATTACAGAAAACAACGCCTCCAAAATGGATGAAATGCGTCGCAAACGCGAAGAAAGGAAGCTACAGCGACAACGCGAAATGGAAGCAAGGCGGAACGCACGTGGGCAAGGGCCCATGAAACTAGGAACCAAAATAACCACCCCAACCCCACCCTTTTAGCTACCGGACCTAATTGAACACAGTGAAACGAAATTTTCATGAACTCTAATAAAAATTGTGTTGATATAATTGGCCAGCTTACGTGACAGCGGCCGTCGTAATATACGAAAGATCGAATTCTCCGCAGTTTGTATTCGCATGACCCTTGACTAAACCGTCAGCGTTTATTATGTTTAAGAATTAAGGCATTGACGTATAATAAACAACTTAACGCACCAAAAAATGTCCAAATCAAAACTCTGCCTACGTGTATATTAGGCAGAGTTTTTTAATGAACGTATACAATCAATTTTATTCATTCCTTCCATGCATGAAGGTGTTAAATTGAATGAACGTTATGTACAACGCCGTTCGGACATTTTTTGACGACCATTGTGATTGTAAGTTAAGTTGCGCTACGTCAATGGTTTATTAAAGTCAAGCTTTTCTATTTTTTACATTGACAGCGCGAGAAATACAAAAATTTTATATTATGTGTCATTTAAAATAGTTATTAAATTCTAAATTGTGCTGTGCTTTGTTATATTTTTCCAAATGTAAATGTTTCCTTTTCGAAAATGTTCAGCTATTTTTATTTACCTATTATTACGAATTTATTTTTATAATGATAATATTGAAGTATCGAATATTCCTACTATGAAAATAATATATATTATGTTAAATAAATTTATTACTGTATCACGATATAATTTCTATTACCTATGAAATATAAATTCTTCACGCGTTTTCCATTCCATCATTGCTATGTCAAGTACTTATTAATTATTATTATCATTCATAGTTTATCAAAAATTTGATTTTAATCATTTGATATCTTTCCTAACAGATTAAATTCATAAGTTAAATGTAAAAATATATTTATATTAAACAAATTCCGATATTATTTAGATTAACTTTTTATAAATTCTTGAGATGGGTTAGATAAATAAGGATTTAAATTTAAAACCACGGGACAGTATACATTCAGCTTTTCATTAAAATTAAATTTTATAGTAAGTACATCTAAACTGGCTTTAGAATTTTGTTAATCTAAAATAAAAAAAATATATTTTAATTGATTTGTTATGTAAATAACGTCTTGTTACAATTAAATTGTTAACATTTATTTTATCAACTTTATCGCTGATATGATAACACATTGATATAAAATTTACTTTAATCGATGAATATAGATAATAAATCATTTCGTTTGTTTTAATAGTTTAATAGCAAATAGTTAAAATTCGTAAAAATAGTATGTGTAATTTCTCCTTTGCTTTTATCATATTTTTAATAGCTTGAAAGGCTTGGAATTAAAACCCGCATTTGCTATTCCTGTAGCTTTCCACAAAATATAGTATGGCGGTCAAATCTTTTCCGTAAAAACGCTTATGGGTCTAAGAAATTTGTAAAAGGAGTAAAGATTTATATTACCAACCATAAAAATGTGCAAATCTGGTATAAAGATATAGCTTGGGACATTAATTATAGCCTTTATTTTTATAACTTTTGCAATATGAAAGCTGCAAGATGTCTGATGGTAAATAGGGATCAAGTAATATAAAACTAAAGCACCAAATGTAGGCGCTCAAGTGAGACTATAATTGCCAGTTTGGTAATATTGTGAGCTATGTAAATAAGACTAAGCCTAATATAGGCATGAATAGCTTATTTTGAGAATTTCCCTAAAGGATACTGATGATTGCTACAAGCTTCACCGCTTTTAAATGTACATAATATTAATGCTACCTTCCACTGTGGGTTTGTGCTGTGCATCAATAAATAAATATATTCATAAAATTATTTTTAATTGATTTATTTTCATAATTACAAAATTTTATATACAGCAGACATATTGACTAAATTAAGAAAAAGTTATCACCATTATTTAATTTAAGTACCTAATCGCCACACTTTACCTGTGAAAATAAACAAAAATCAAGCTTATTATTGTATACTGGTGATGAAGAAATGTTACATCTTATTTAGATTTTAGGTAGAACTCATCAAAATTGTTGGGTAGCTTATTTATCTTTCAGTTAGGAAAATCTAGTTTAAATAATTAACTATAGTGTCCACGAATAATTCTAGCTAGACTTTACAATATTTAATAGTAATTAGCATCCCTCTGATTAAATATTTATAAAAAATACAAATTGTCTGTCAAATACATGGTATAAAATTAACACCAAAGCATATTAGTGTAAATGAAGACTGAGTAAAATGAAAAACGTGGAACTACATAAATATGATATGCCTTATCGTTCAAGTCCTAAATGTAAGAGTGAGATGTCACTATTGCGAATTCAGCTTCTATGTTTTCTTTGTAATTTTTGAATAATAATTGACAATTTGATATATTTGGTGTTTGTGACTGGAGCGTATAGTAAGTAAGGCTCATGGATAATATTCGTCGCATTCCACCGCCATAATTGTATATAGCTATTAATAATGATTGCAGAACATTAAGTGCGATTAGACTTTCGTAGAATATTATCCATGCCAACGAATCGGTATTGTAATGAATGTTTCGTAATCAAGTCTATTATTATAATATGCGATATCTATACGTATTTACACTTCTTGTAAATAAAAAAGTTTTTAAAATTTTCAACTTTTATTTTATGAATAAAACACCTTTTTCAAAAGCAACATTTAATAAATGAGTGTTAGTATTAAGGCTTATGAACAAATTATATGTATTTAGTTACAAAAGCGAAGCAGACATAGCTGGATTTTAGCGCAAATAAATCCGATAAACAAACATTTTTAAACATTGAGCAGTAAAAACTTACAACTAAAATTATAATTATGTGCCGAGACATCCAAAATCAATTTACCACCCCATCAAACGCAAATTTTACATACAAAAAGTGCCACTATGTAAAATACAATTTTTGATGGATAAACAAATTGACCCTGCGACCGTAAACACAAAACAACAAAGCAGAAATCACAACAAACACAAAAATGGTTTAATATTTTATTGCTAACTATTATAATATGGTTTATTTTGTAATCACAATCACATTGAATATAACAGAACGACCATGGGAGTAACAGATAATGGTATAGGACCCGTTTGTGGTGTTGCGACGTCCGCTCGGCTGCTATAAGTGCTTACAGCTTAGAGCGCAAGTCGGATGACTCAGCGGCTAATTGTCAGGATGGCTCTTCGAACCTGAAAAAATATAATTAAATTAAATATTACAACTCTGTTTGAAAGTGAAGCATGCTAATGTAAATGATATTTCTCCCTTTCTCATGTAAAATTAAACTCTAATGAACAAACCATCTCATTTTTAAGTATTAATTTATATCAATAAGTTGGTAGCCAACTCCACTACACAGAATTGGCTTGACCAATTTTTTTTATTTTTTATATGTATTTTCGATAGGTCTGAGGACCTGTGGTCGTCATTTTTTCATTGCCGTATCACCGTATATCAGGTACCGTAAGTGATAATGGTATGTTGACAGAACAACTTCAGTGGGTCAGCTACAAAGTATAAGTAAAATGAAACTGAAAATGCCCTTATAATGAAAAATAAAACATCATAATCACATGTTAACTCACCTCATGTTCATAGCATTAGAATTTCCAGGTTCCATCTTGTAGCCCAGTGTCTCATAAAACTTGATGAGCTTATCTTTGCAGTCCAATGACATTTTGTAGCAGCCAAGCTCTTGAGCTAGCAGTGAAACTGTCACAACTATTCTGAAAAATAAAGCATTATAATTTACAATATGAATATAGTACACATTAGAAGGTATGTGCCAGGTCAAGCCCAGATTTTATATGTTGCCTCAAAGAATGTTCAAACAATAAATTAGCTATGATCATTTACTCATTAATTTTATCAATTACACCCTCGATTCTTATTGGAAGTCATAATTAATCAAACAGACCCAATCACGATAATGATGTTTATAATAAGAGAATCATCCGTTAGCAGGTGAGGAGAGTAAAATCATATTGCTAACAACATTCATAGAATTATATTGGATGGATTTGATAATGTTTAACTAAAACTTCGTAAATGAATAAAATCAATCTCGATCTATTTATTCATTGTATGTGTTTGTTAATGCAAATAAAACGAATAAAAATTATTTTAATTCAGAGAGATGAATACACTTACAGCTTTCCCAATTGCTTGCCTCTGTATGTGTCATTAACAACAACATCTTCCAAGCGGCCTCTCTGTAAATAAAATGTAATCCATATAGTTATGTAATTCATACACAGCTTATAAAACATTAATGTTAAATTGCATTAGAATTACAATCAAAAACACTTTCTAAAACAAGCCTTGAGTAAATTATTGAGTCCAGATTATCAAAACTAAATTAATCTACACTTGATGTAATCCTGTGAAGGTATAAGTCTATCTCTTTTTCTAATTTCATCAAAATTGGTTTACTGGTTTAAGTGTGAAAGTGTAACAAACAGACAATGAGATATTTCTGCATATATGTACTTAAAATAGTACATAGTAAAGAATTCACAGAAAACTTGTGTAAGTATGAAAAAAAGAACCTCTGAACACTTACTAGGGAGCAATTGTGAATAAATTTCTGTTCAACTGTAAGAGTGGCTGCACTTATTATTTTTGAAATCCTCTTATCTTCAATGACTGTGACATAATATCCACCAGACATCTTCATTTGTGTGAATCGTTCTAAAATAAATATGTATAATTTATCATCATTTCAGGTGATGGAAAAAGTCAAATCAAATTACCTATCAAAATATTCAGACTTATAAAATGTGTATTTTTGGAATGTCAGTATGAATACCAACAGAAACCTGGATAAGTGGATATACTCCATATACTTTAGAAAAATTATATTTTTATTTTAAATCTATTTATTCATTATTTAGATTCAACTTCTTAAAACATAAGTCTTACAATACAACATACATTAAATAACATTTTATTAAAACTATAATTTGCACAGCTAAAATCATATGCCAAGTAAATAACTCATATTGCTCTGCTACTAAATCTATAACAGAACATGTAAAGCATTATTTGCAGACATTGGAATGCCATTATTGGTCAACAGGTGTGGCAAGGTCACAAGTCTTGATTATCCACACATATTTTGCAAACAGGTCTTTCTGCCATTTAAACCTCATTAGTTTCAAATTATGTTTTTATATAATTTCGGCCATGCTTCATTAATTAGCATAATAATTTTATAGATCTATAATTTAATAATTTATAAATTTTTACAAACTTCTCATAGAATATAGCAATTATTTTATGTATAATTTAAATATTCTTAACAATTACAATAAATATATATTTACATGTAAACAAACAAATAAATGAATTTACAACAGAGGGAAGAATTTAAGGATTCTGTACAAATTTTAGAGCATGTTCAATACAACAATGTAAATTATAATATACTAGCTGTTGCCTACAGCTTCGCTTGCGTGGAAAAGATAAATTTTCATGGTATAAGTTTTCATCCCCTATTTTACCCCTTTAGGGGATGAATTTTCTAAAATCCTTTCTTAGGGGATGCCTACGTTATGACATCTACCTGCAGGCCAAATTTCAGCCCGATATGTCCAGTGGTTTGGGCTGTGCGTTGATAGATCACTATATCAGTCACCTTTGAGTTTTATATATATAGATAATAATTCATTGACTTACCATCAAACTGTTTTCTTGTGATATTACCAGTACTGGTTAACTGACTGAGTAATTGCAAGAAACCTTTATCATAATCTGATCTTTGTAAAGGTCTCACCACCATCCATTCCTCGCCTGGATTAGAAGCACTTATTTTTGGCTTAAATACTGCTGGACTTTTGTTAAAATCCAATTTTTGTAGTATTTCTGGAGGATACAGATACTCTGAGAGTTCCTCATTCTGTAAAATAAACATTAATTTAATATAATTTGAATGAAAGTAAAATTAATTAGAAATAGTTCTTACTACCTTATAATTATGTTTTTCCATGCCCATTTTTAATATTCTTTTTATGTTTTATTCTTGTTTAAAACATTTTACTACACAATATTTATTGGTAAAGAAATCCTCTCGGAGACGTTTGTACGTGGCAAGAGTAATGAGGAACTAAAATGGTAAGAGAAAGGTCACTGAAAATGTTCAACGTTAACCAATGTTTTTAAATTACTACGATTGGCCGTCTAGCGAACATCAACGATAAGATAATATAGTTATTGGTCCGCATTATTCAACAAAAAGTGAAAGTTAACTTGTACTCTTGTAGGTTTCAGTAGGTACTCAAAGGTACTCAGCCGTACTTTTTTGACATTTAACAAGATGATGAATGATCCCCAGTCCCCAGTCTCCACAGACCTCGAGTATGAGCGGCAAAATTTGAACTTTTGCTTGATGTATGTATCCGTAAATCAATTATTCACCTAAATCGCGACATTTGAAATGTTTTAATTAATTTTTGCTTCCGTTAATTTTTAATTGTAGCAAAATCCGTTTACCTTTTTATTCTTGAACATTAGCAAAGCTTTTTTGTTATCTACACTCGTCTACACTCTACACTCCTTCATTTTTAAATTTTTGACAATCAGCTGATTTCTATTTTCTATCAAATTTCAATAACATCAATGAACGAATAAAACCTTTGGTTACAGATGTCTGTAGGATCTCGCACTTTTCTCGTATTATGTAAAAACTACGATTTCGTGACACATTTAAGCTCTAAATAAAATATCAGTGGAAGTGCTACAATTTTATAATGGCTCTTTATAAACAATTTCAGCGTAAGGTTATGTTTTATCACCGACAATATTCTGTGTTAGTCAAAACATTTGATTCACATGTACATTTACAAAAGTATCCGCATGTATTAAAATTACATGAACGCGCGCTTTTTTGGGAAGGTGATAGAAAAGGTGGTTATAACACTAAGGAGATGCTTGGTAATATATCTACTGTTCAACATATAAAAAATGGTTTCCAAGAGTTAAAATGTGAGTTAAAACTATTTGCAAAAGAAGTCAAAGATTATTTTGCTACTGATCCCCTACTGTTTGCTAGGCCTGGTAAGTTGTATTAATTTTTTTATTGATAAATTTAGTTTTATACCTATTATTTCCATTGCTTAGCCGTTCCAATGATTTATTGACTTGACCACATGAGCTTGACTTGTTCAGCTGTTTAAGTGTGAAAAAGTAAGGAATATGAAACCATACATTCTTATAAGAATTCATACTTTATTTGTCAATAACATTGTTATTATTGATCAAAGCATTAATTTTAAAAATAAGTATACCTAATGATTTTTCAGTGTTTTTTGGTTGAATGATTGCATGTGTTATACAAAGTGTTTATACTGTATACAACATATCAGTAAAGGATTTTTATTCCTGACATTAAATAAAATTCTAGCTGCCCCAGCAGGTGTTGTTCGGTCCTGCCTTAACAAAAATGTAAAAAAAATTGTTACAGTACCTACCTTTTTAATTTTGAACAATAATTATTATGTAGGTATGATGTCTATACTATAGGTTACATGCATGAAAAATATTAATTATCATTTTTTTCCCAAAGCTGAGTGTTGGCAAATACCTATAATGTATGTTCATATTAATTAATAGTGATGTTAGGTACAAACTACAATTTTCGATATGATTCTTATAGTAGAGATCTACTCTTTTCAATATTTTGAGTAAGTACACTAGCATTTTATTTTCTAAGACAAGCTGTGCCTGCAATGTTTTTGCCTGTAAATTAGATTTAAATTCAAATCAAAATTTTCAAAATAAATTATTCAGCCCATCAAAATCAGTCCATCCATTTTTGATATTAGCTAAAACTAATAGATGGACATTAAAATTGGTAAAAAAATATTTGTGTATATATGTCGTGGCCATATCGTAAATTTGCTCATTTCATGATATGACTGGCCATTTCACGAAATGGTCGCATTTCGTGAAATGGCCAATTTAGTTTGGCCACATCATGATGTGGCTTGAGCATATCAATGATAAGAAATCGTTTCACGATATGGCCAACTAAACGCGCGGTTTTTTCATGAAATGATCAAAATTATTTGATCATATCGAAAAATAGTTACATTAATCATTGGTAGAGGCGCTGCAAGCTCTGTGTTTATGTGATAAGATGGCGGCCGCTTGCTTAAATTTAATTATTCGCAGTTAAAAACTTCATAATTCGTTTAATAACAATATGAAGAAAGTCATAGCAAAGAATTTACGACGGTTCGAGTACTATGGAAAATGTGGATATCTTATATAATATGTATTGAAGAAAAAATGCGTCTTAACCCTTAATTTGGCACGGATAAAAATATTCAAAATATATGAATTTGACAATTTTGTGGTTTCAGGAGTATGTCATAAAGTTCTCGAAAAATGAAAAAAAAAATCTACCATTGCCCACTGCTGGGAAAACTGGTGTCCGTCACAGCGGACACTGCCAAATTACGGAAAATAAAAACCACAGTTAATTTTATTTTTTTTACTAAAGAAAAATACAGAGATGAACATTTTAGAACTATTTGATACCGAAGTACAGTTTATTTTATATGGAAATTAAAAAAAAAACAATTCATGTTTATTTTGTATGAAAATTAAAAAATAAGTCTAAATTCTTCTTGTCTTAGTTGAATTGACTTGCCGGTTTTTGAACTGAATATAAGTTTGGCTGCTCTACGAAACTAGTAAAAATATCTTGAGAAAAAAAGGTGAAAGAAACTCAAAGGTGAATCATCTTCTGGCATGTCTATGTAATCATCCTCCTCACCTTCTTCTATTGTCGCTTGGTGACGGAATTGAGTTACTTTCCAATAATTGTAAGTCAGCTGAAAGTTGTTTTTTTTTTTGGTCTTTTGGCTTTGACTGTGGGTGGTTTCTTAGTACTTATTTTTCGGGGTGCTAATCAAGAAGCTATTGTTGTTATAGGCGTTGCAGGCAATCTAGGAATAGCAGATAGAGATAGAACATTTTCAAAAAAAGACTCGCCAATTTACGCACGAAAGACTCTGGTCATCAGCAGGTCTATCAGAATCTTCGGAGTGTAATTCTTCATCGTCGGATGTATCTATCGTTACGTTAGCAAGGGAATATGGTGCAGGAGAAAACAAGGGGTGGAAGAATCAGTACTTGCATCATGCAATTCAGTTTCCGAATCTGATATTTCGCTAGCATCGGAAGGTGCATGTTCATTCGGCACTAAAGCAATAATTTTACTTGCGCGGTTAGGCTGTTGGCAAAGAAAAAAAATCCAAACTCAGAACCATAACCAAACAAGCAGAAGCACCCACATTTTGGCGGTGTCCGCCGCAGCGGACATAGTAATAAAGTGGTACTTTTCTATACAATTAGCAACGTCCGCTGTGACGGACAAAACATTTTGGTTACAAATAAACACCATAAAAATGTAATAAAGTATGTATGTTTTTGTAAATAATGATTGATATGTTTATTATCTAATAAATAAATATATAATTCAATTCATTTTTCCACAAAAAATAAGAAAAATGGGTATAAATACCTTGAGCAAAACAGGTGGCTGCATTTTCGCAGACATTTTACGTCCCAACTGACATATGCAATGTTGTCACAATCATTACTTAATTTTTTACTATTTGTTTATGGTATAAATAAACATTTAATCGATTAGAAATCGATGAACATGAAATAAAAACTTGGCAGGATTTATTTTAAACAAGTGTCCGTCACACCGGACTATACCAAATTAAGGGTTAAATAAAATAATTTAAGACGCATTTTTTCTTTTAGGATATATATTTATATATCCTACTATAGTATTATAATTGTTTGTTTTTTAAAAAGCGATCCGCTTCTGGCACTCGCCGGCCGCTGCCGCGGCACGCTCGCTTTGCTCGCTCGGCTCGTGCGTTGTTTATCAAAGTCTAACCTAACCTAACCTAACTGTTTTTTATTGCAAAAACGATTCGCTTCTAGCATTCGCCGGCCGCTGCCGCGGCACTAACTTAAATGACATTAAACAAGTTTTTAGAATATTCTGAATTTTAATATTTTATGGACTCTTTAAATTTTATACGATCTGGCCAAATGTGGATGGCCATATCGTGAAACGTTGACGATTTAACGATCTGATCAAACTATGTTGGCCATTTCATGAAATGCGAACATTTCGTGAAATGATCGATCATATCATGAAATGAGCAAATCTACGATATGGCCACGACATATATATGTATATATGTAGCGGGTAAGGTTGCGGGCTAATTGTATAATTTCACCGTTTACTAATTGTAATTACATAGTCAGTTTACAAACGCACTGCATTTTGTACATGCATATGTGAAAATATATCAGCATTGAGTAAAAAGCAGTTAATTCGATATAACCACGGATATAACAGTCAATCTAATTTCATATATTAGTAAATAAGAGGTATGAGGTATATTTTGCGGGAAAATCAGAATATCAAGGATTAAACAAAAACCCTAGGGATACCACCAAAACTTTAAAAGATAACGAATATTCTTGTTTTAGGTCTTATTACCTACATAAATTATTTAGTGATATTTCTGCCATGTGAAGTATGAATGATGTAGGTAATTTGTGCATAAGTAGTAGTTTGCTAAGGTAGTTTGTTTGGTTGGGTGTTGGTTGGTTAGGTTAGGTTGGTCGGTTTTCCGCGTTCTTATTACACTACTCAATTTATTGTTTTAGATAAATCTTTAACTATTAAAAACTTGACCGAAAGCATTTTATTACGTGAATTCGTCATAATCTTGTCTTAATATTTACGACTATGGTTATTTTTATAATCTATGGATGGGAAAAAAGAAAAAATATTCATCCGTCGACCATCTGTCAAAGTAGTTCAAAAATAAATATCCGTTACGGAGTATCTGAATGGCTGTGAGATATAAATCGGTGCAGCTGTTAAAATTAATTTGATAAAGCTAAAAATAGAACTTTTTATATTTTATGATTTGATTACAATTAGGTTTTGAGAAATATTTGTTTTACCGTCGAAGAAAATTTATAAGTAGTGTGTGAAAAGTTGGAAGTTCATACAAATACTGGTCGGGAATATTTCTGAATCGTTTACAACGAGTGAGTTTTGCAATGAAAACAGTGTTGTAAATAACACTGAAATAATTTTTAAACGCGCTGTTATTAAAACGAGAACAACAGTCAAGAAAAATGTTGTCATCGAAAGCAAGTACGATTACTTCAGAGGAAAGTTTTATCACTCCGGTTTCATCCATGGGAGATTTAATGGCTTTATCACCCAAGAAATCGGACGATTCTTTAGATATTTCCCACATGACAAACGATATACTTACTGGTACCGATTTTGACAGTATATGTGATGAAACAATGCGAGAAATACCTGCATATGATAATATGTTCATTGATGCAACCAGCTTAGATTACTTAGACAAGTGTGCTGAATCAAATCGTAACTCAACCTTTTTGGACAGAGGAAAAGAGAGTCTCTATGTTAAATTTGACCCTTTGTATGCTCAAAAACAGCAACTTCACCAAGCTGATATTCAAGCAGATTCATTAGAATATGATGTCGGCTATGAGACAAGTAGTTCTACTTCAATTTTAACCGACAATGTGACAGGTAAAGCTGATAACACATTTACTGCAGGAGCAGTTCAAAATAAATGTGGAAAAGATAAACCAATGCAAGTTGTGTCACCAGTGGTCAGCTGTGAATTACCTAAAAGTACCGCAGCTCAGACAAAACCAACCCCAGTGCTTGTTCGTAGTGTCTCTGCCATTTTAACACCAACTCAGGTTGCAACTGATAGACTGATAAGCATATCAGGTAATACACCACCAGTAGCAGCTCCTAGAAGTCCCAGACTAAAGCATTATGGAGCACAAGAAAATGATAGGCTTCAATCATTAAGAGCAATTCTTCAAAATCAAGATCATGAGGTTCTACAACTACGACAAGAAAACAGAGAGCTTAGATCATCACTACAAGACTTGGAACATAACTTCACTCGATACAAAGAAGACATGGAGCTTAAATTAAAAAAATTGACTGAAGACAAAATTAATTTATTGGACAAAGAAATAAAATTGACTCAACAAATAAGTGATAAAGAATTGAGTAACAAGAAAATGTGCATTGTTATGGAGGAATATGAAAAAACTATTTCAGCTTTAATTGGAGAGCAACAGCAGGAGAAAGTACAATATCTTGAAACATTGGATAAATTGGTAAAAGAGAGGGATCAAGCCGTAAAACATCTGAATAATATGGAATCTTCCTTCAATGATCTTCTTACTAAATATGAGAAATGTAAAAGTGTTGTATTGGAAGCTAAAGATAGAGAAAATATCTTTAACAAAAAAATTACTGATTACGAAATTGGAATGCAAAAGTATGAGGCCTTGTACAACAACCTAAAAGAAACTACATCTGATACTTTGAAGAAAGCTAATGAAACATTGGAAAATTTAAAAAAGAATCATAGCGTTGAAATCACGAAAATGAATGCCACAATGAAAAAACATGAGTTAATGATATCATCTTTACAAGAGTCTTTGGCGCAGAAGACACGGGACAATGAAGAACTTACCAGAATATGTGATCAACTAATAAATGAAGTTCGCTGAAATTTCATTAACTTGATACTGATTTTTTTACTCAATTTTATTTTTAACTTTATAATTCCTGCCATAATTATGATACAATGCAGAAACTTGAATCTGAAATTATTGTAGTCTTAGCACAATATAATTAGTATTGTATTCTTATATTTTTTAACTGAATAGCTATAATATAAATGTTTGCTTTTGCGGTTTTTGGTGCTTTATGTGATTATCCATAAATTTTAGAGATACTTTAATAAACATTCTGATATTATGTTAATTAAATTATAAGTAAGTGATGATCCACCAGTAATAAGTATTGTTATGTTGTAATTTATTAGGTTTTTAATTAATGACATTTGAATGTGACATTAAATTTCATATAGACCTTAAATCTTGTATTTTATTTCTATTGCTTTAAGCTAAAATATTAAATTTCTTATTTTATTATGCTTAGAATACTTTGGGAGTATAAATTCTTAATAAATTTTCCACTTTCCATGAATGGAAAGTCTCATGGCAGTTAACAGTTTAAGTTTTTTATTTTTAAAATCATAACTTAAACTTTCTGTCTGTCTCTTTACGCCTATAACTATATCACTGAACCGATTTTGATGAAAATTGGTACTTACAGAGATAATCTGAGACTAATAGATAATTTATCCTTGACGCGAGCGAAAGCTAGTTAAACGATAAAAGTAGTTAAAAGAAACAGCAACAACATTGTAATTTATTACTTACTGTAGGAGTTTAGAAGATAAAGCGCGAATATTAATTGCTTATATTGTATAGATAATAAGATAGTCTATGGCGCCCTCTGACAAACATACAAAGACTGATAGCAGCAAAACAGAGACAGTTCAACCATAAAATATTTGTTTTGATAAAATATGATCTATATGTACTTAGGATTGCTTTTTCCTTATTTAAACTTACCAAAAACGGTCTCACGTTTTGAGTACTCAACCAATCATTGATGTTTGTAGAAATGGTAGTAAGGGTGACCATGAATTTTGTTTGACTTTGCACATTTGTATTGGTAATATTTTTTTTAGCAAAACCCTAGCACGTAAAGCTACATTACGATAAAAACTTTATTTTTCAGAAATGTATGAAAACTATAACTAACGGTGTTTACAATTTTACGGTAACATAATATACTATACACTATGTTATAGTTTATTTTTTCATACATACAATTAAGTAGCGTATCATCAATCTATTATGTACCGGACGTATTTAACTCGCTCGGTTTTCAAGCAATTTGTCCCTTATTTTGTTAAGCTATGGTCATCTAATTAGAACGAGACAAGTTGGAAACAAGAACGCTCTCACTAGGACCGTTTTTTGCGCCATGGTGCACAGTTTAGATAGTACTATAACGTCTTTGCAAACACATTACACAACCCAGAACCTTCAAGTTTTCATCGGATTAACTTTAAGGGTGCACTCACACACATCAGTCACCGTCAAGTCACCGATGACTGATCGGTGACGGCTTGTGTACGTATCCACAAACACCAGTCACCGTCATGTTGTCCGTCAGTCACGTCGCCGGTTTGACTGAATCATTGAACACATACATCAGGTTAGTCAGTGATTAGACGTGTGTCACGCTAGAGAACATGTAGCAATTGACGGTAGCACGACGCTGACTGAACTGAGACGTGACGGCACCGGGTGAGTGGGGATAAAATTATGGTACATGTATGGAAAGATTATTTGACGTGCCTGACCGGGGACGTCACTGATAGATTTCGTGCCGGCGACTGTCGTGTGGGAACAGAGTCATACTAGAACTATTGATACATATTTTTTTTTAATCCTGTCCGGTGACGTGCCGTGACGGTGACTGATGTGTGTGAGTGCACCCTAATGGCACATTTACACATTCGTGTGAACTGCTAATAGCGAGGCGTTTAACGAACACCCATATTATGTACATTCGCTAATTACTGTGAACAGTGGTTCGCGACGACACTTGTATGTAAAATAATGTGACAAACACGAATGTGTAAACTCGCTTTGAAAATACTATGAAAGAACTTTATCAATTTACATAGATATTTGCTGTAAATATTTAATTTTATCTTTCAGGAGAAACCGATTTGATTTGGTGTTTTGATAAACCAGAAGTACTCGACAAATTTGTAACAACAGCAGACAGCGACCACAACGAAGGATTCAGTACATGCAAATTGGAAATGAGTCCCGCTGGTAGAGTTAATTTTCACGGGTATTTAGATACAAGAATTCCAAAAGACGGTCGAATTAAAAGGTCAGGCTATTGTTCAATGCGATCTAAGAGAATAAGAGTGAGTTCAATGTTCAGTTAACATTAATACCTATTATTAAATTAAATATTTTTTTGAACTCAGGTACTAAAAAAAATTTATTTCAGAAATCATTTAAGCGAGAGTCTACATTTGATTGGAATATTTACAATACTTTAGTTGTTAAAGTAAGAGGAGACGGTAGATCATATTTATTAAATATATCATGCGAGGGTTATTACGATATAACTTGGAATGATATTTATCATTATGTATTGTATACTAGAGGTGGACCATACTGGCAAATTGCTAAGGTTTGTATAATTAACGAATATTCTTATTCTATACTTACCTACAGATGAATTTTTCTTAAATTGACGAAAATAAGGTAGGTATCTTTTGGTACATTTTTTGGTGAAACGAACGGTTCAAATAAAACTAACAATTCTCACAAATAGATTACTATTATCCTTTACCTCTTCACTAAAAATTGACGATATAGGGCTTCATTCAGGATAAGGGTACGCGCAGACAGAGAGCGTTCTGCGTTCCGCGTTCTGCGTTCTGCGTTCCGCGTTCTTTGTAATGTGAAGGATCTATAGTGCCGGCGCACACAGAACGCAGTTAGACCGCGGCGGTCATTCGGAACGCTTGCGTTCTCGCGTTCTCTGTACAGAATTACAAAGAACTCGCGTTCTCGCTATGGCTGGTCCGTCTTCTCCAATTGGTATCTTGTTTTTCTATTTCAGATTTTACATAGTCATGTAACTCATTGAAGCTATTTATTGACATTCGAAAATAAATATAAAATCTCTCTTCATCTTGAAGCAGCTCAGGGATAAGAATACTAAATTCTCTCATATCATCTCGTTTCGTGTTGATAGGGTGTACCCAACATTTTCTACTTTTTTTTGACTCCTCTAGACTCCACAAAAGCAAGGCTTCATCTTCGGAAGATGAACTTTCGAGAGACATGTTTCACGTGCGGAGAGTCGCGAAATAGAACGCAAATGTCTTGAACGTGCTCCTGTGTGCGCTAGAACGCAGAACGCAGAACTGACGAACGCAGAACGCAGAACGCGGAACGCAGAACGCTGTATGTCTGCGCGTAGCCTTAATGATAGAGTAACTGACTCTGGACATAATTTTGATGATTATCTATATTGTACCAATAGGTACCCAAAAAGAGACAAATCTAATGAAGCTCAAATTATTTAAATCCGTTCAACCGTTCTTGAGTATAAAAATAAAGAAATCCTCTACCTATTGAAAATTATCTGTACATATTTATCGCGTTTCTACTCTTCATATCGATAATTCATCTGCAAACCTTTCTCCTTTACCTACAATTACTTTTTGGGGCGCTCTTCACAATGGGCAGTGTTGGGCGAGCAGACGCTATCACGATAATGTAGAGGGCCTAAATTTCGATTTCGATTCTGATCGGCCGTTATTGTAGATGTTTATTCATAATCGCCGAATGGTGGCAAACATCGACGATCATCTATTATGGCAACGCTGCCCATTATGTTGTGAAGAGGACCCATTACATGAGCTTGCAATATTTCAGTTCTGTCTTGAAAGTTTAGTTCCTATTTTGAATCTTTTCAGATTCCATTTTCAAAGTTTGTGTTGGGATCAAAGGGAAGACTTCAAGATAAACAAACAAGAATGCGGCTTGATAAAGTAACACATTTTGGAATTGCATGTGGTGATAAAATTGACGGAGCTTTTAATTTGGAAATTGAATACGTAGGCATGTTGAAACGTTGTCTTATATTTTAATTACCATTATTTATTTTGATTATTATAATATTACATCAATTTGAATGTACAATCATAAGATAATACATATATTTACAGGTTTAGAGTACGACCCAACCCACGAAGAAGAATTTGCATATGAAATGTATAAAACGGAAAAGTTTATTGTAGGAGTGTAAAATTTTGATTTTAAGAAATTGAATATAAGCAAATAATAAAATTTGTTACAAAAATAAGACTTTTATTTGTATCCTTTTGATAGTATAAATATGCGGTTACCTAAAGACGATAAAAAAACGAAAGCGCAAATCAAATTTGAGGAAAGTTCCGATTTTTCTATACAGAGATTTCCTCTTGATTTTAACATAATTGACATTAACACCACAGATTAATACTTTCAAAGTGTCTGGACTGTGGGTGTGTCATAAAACCAAAGACCCTTAACTGATAGACAGCACCAAAAAATATTTGTTTTGTTAAATTATCATTTATTGCTATATACTTAGGGTTGCTTTTTCCTTATAAGCAGTAGCTCACCTAAATCGGTCCGAGTGAGAGGTTTCCCAACCAAGCTTGTCCTAACGTTTTGACAACTCCACCAATCATTGATGTTCGTAGAAATGGTAGTTAGGGTGACCATGAATTTTGTATCGGTAATTTATTTATTTATTTAAAACTTAAAACGAAACCCTACCGCGTAAGAGATAAGTTACGTTACGATAAAAACTATTTCATTCAGCTATGTATGAAAATTGTAACTTACGGTGTTTACCCTTTTACGGTAACATACACATGTTTTAGTTTATTGAATTAAGTAGCGTGTCGTCAATATTATAATATGTACCGGATGGACGGAATTTATCCCTTGTTTTGTTAAGCCCTGGTCACCTAATTAAAAACAAGTTGGGAAAGAAAACGCTCTCTATCGACCGGACACTGGACTGTTGTTGCATCATGCTGCACTGTCTATTTAACGTCTTTGAATACAACAGACGTTATTTAATCATTTCTCAAACAATTCGTCTTTCGCAAGCAATCATTGTTTCTAATATTGGAAGAAGTTCCATAACGTGCTAAAAATAATAAAATCATCACGATACTATAGCAATATTGCAAAAGTGTATTAGCATTCCTTCATTTATTTCATTAATTATATTATTTATTGAAGTGAAACTTCTTTATCGGGGTTGGACAAAAATTTAGTGTAACATTTTTGCGTTACGTTACGCCGTACGCGTGACATTTTTGCGTTACGCCATACTCGTGACATTTTTAAGGTCATAAAGAAGTTTCACTTCTTACGTGTGTACTCTAGTACACGCATACATTTTTTATTTATACGTCGTATATTACTTATTTCAAGACGAAACCTGAACTTCGTTCCAATCGGGTATCCCACATGTGATACCTCCAACCATATTGCAGAAAGGAAGCTGAAAACTTAGAAACGTAAGTAGAAACGCTTAAGTAACAGTTCATACTCGCGTGCCCTCGCTCTATAGCTTGCATATACATACGTGTACAATGTACATACTCTAAGATAAACTCAATAAATATATATTTTTTTAGTAATATTCAACAGGTTATAAATAAAAAAAGGTGTTACTCACTTCGAATTTAATCTTTGTCGACTTTCGTACTGTATATAGTCTGTGTTTTCAAAAAAGAAAGATACATTTTTTGAGTCTGTGGCACTGATGTCATCCTGCATCCATCAATTCGCGACCATTAACTCGGGAATTTAGAATTTGTGTTAAATTTTTATAGTCTGGTGTGTGTACAATATTTAACAAAAAGAATTTAGTGAGTACACCTGTATAGAACTGTAGTTTACTGTGAGTGTGATTTTTTTTGTTCAAAGGCATTATAATAAACATAGCGTTTGGTTTACCATTTACGGTCCTAGGGTCATATCTTTATGACTTCATGCGTGGGATGTTTATAATTTTTTCCTAGCAGGAACACTCAATCTCAGAGAAGGTATTTATTTTAACAACGTTATTCTATAGAAAAATAAAGGAAAACCTCCGAATATAAAAATGTCGCACTGACTTGACACAAGTGACCAAGTCCACTAATTATTGTCCTTGAAATAATTATTACGTTATTTTCAGAAGACGATGTCGTCAGAATTGTTCCAGCAGCTGTAGGATTTCTGAAGACAGTGTCAGATTGTTAAAGTACCATGTCAGGTACCGAGCAAAATATATTGAACTCAATGCAACAATTGTCTGTACAATCAAGTAACAGTGGTCCTACTGAGAAACCTACTCAAGTAGTTACACCCGCTGTTAATAGAAGTCAACCTTCATCTAAAGTGACTCCTGTTAAGCCAACCATTTCTCCGGCCATTGCTACTATTGATAGATTACTAAGTTTAGGCACACCTATACCACCACCACCTCCCGTTATACAACGCACGGCCGACATGGATCCTCATACAGTTGAGCAGTTACGAGCTGTTAAGGAAATGCTCACCTCCCAAGAGGAAGAGGCTCAAAGTCTACGAGAAATAAATCGGGAGCTTAAAGAGCGTTTAGAAGAATGTGAAACTAAAATTAAGAAATTGTCAGAACAGAATGAGGAATATGCAGAAAAAGAAAAGGCTTTATCTCAAAGAGTAGCAGAAAAAGTTCGTAACAACAAACAAATGAGTGTTGTTATGGAGGAGTATGAAAGAACTATCTCTTCACTTATTGGTGAAAGGGAAGCAGAGGCTAAACGATGGACTGAAGAACGAGTGACATTATTAAGGGAACGAGATGAGGCTGCTGCACATTTAGCTTCTATGGAACATGCATTCAATGATGTTCACACTAAATATGAGCGATGTAAAGTGATTATACAAGGTTACAAAAGTAACGAAGAAACTTTGAAAAGAACTGTGGAGGACAATAATGATGCTATTCAAAAACTGGAAGCTAGATATGAAACTCTAAGGCAACATGCTATGCAACAGTTGAACAAAGCTAATGCAGAGTTAGATTCGGTTAAGAAAGCTCATCAAGCAGAAATTTTGAAATTAAATGCCATGTTGAAGAAAAGTGAAGTACATGCGTCATCTCTACAAGAATCTTTGGCACAGAAAATCAAAGATAATGAAGAACTTACAGCTATCTGTGATGAATTGATTAACAAGGTTGGTTAACTTATCAAAGGATCATGTTTACTCATAAACACCATCATTAACTCAGCAAATAATATTTATTTAACATTAGAGTGTTTAAACATAGTCTCAAACATCTGATGTTAATGATAAAACCATTATGATAATCCTAAAAAGTAATCAAATTTTGTTACCATTTTTGTTAAAGTATCTACATTGTATTTAATGTACAACTTTTTTTTTATTTGTGCAATCAGTTTGTATGTCCGTTATTCTGTAAAATAATTTAGTTATTTAAGATTTTAACATTTTGTGACATTTATGTTTTGTTAAATATCGTATACATTATATTGTTAATATCTATGTATGTTTGGTGCTTTGCTCGTAAGTGGCCATCAATAGAATGGTCAAAGTATAATATTATAGTTTTAGCATTGTTTGGAAATGGGATAGTGATCCTGATCTCCATTAGTATTATTCATTCTTATAATTCCAGATTTAATAATATATTATAATTTAATCAAACCTATAACAAAGTAACTTAGATGCCATAATTTAATTGATTATATATGCTTTATATACAAATATTTTAAAACATAATATTAGTTTGTTAATACATTATTTCATTTATTGATTACTTACAGTAAGATTAAGATATTATAAGGCATCAAATATTATTAAGTTAAATTGGGCCCTAAAATTATGATTGTATATTGTTCTAGTCCTAAAATTATTTTTTGCTATGCTGATTTTAGTACTGCCTAGCTTGAGATTCTTACAGTAATATATAAAGAAAACAAATGAATATTATCTAAAAAATAATGCTATTCATTTAACATAACACAACATGTTTATTATTATAATAACAAAAAGCTTTTTAGGCCAGCTTAGACTTAGAATCTCAATAACACATAGAGAATATACCAAAAATGTGTGTAATGGCAGATGTTTCTGTATTTACTTTAATGTATATACTTTGTGTTGTCCCTTTCTTTTGATGTCTGACTATGTATGTGTGCCTTCAATGCAGAAAAAAAACATTTACCATCCAGAAAGTCCATTACATAACTCACAAAAAAGAATTACTTATTAGTAAATGTAGGTAAGTATCATTTAAAGTTCTATGCCTGTCCACCAAAAATGTTTTTTAAATATTACTTAATTTTTTAAGAATTTATTGCACTGGTATTTATTTTTCATGTATGGGCATCTGTAAAGATGTGGAGCGCTTGGAAAAATTATCATCATCCATAATTATAACAACATTTTACTAATTGTAGTACTTCTGATTTCATTTCATTCACCTAATTAAAAAAATTGAACCAGTAATAGTGACATTCCAGATTCTATTTTTGTAATGTTTTGTACTTTTTTTGGATTTAAGCGAACTCCTCATTGATTCAGACTGATAAGCCAATGTTTTATTTTGATATTAATTTATGTTTATACCTTTGATTGGCCAATTTTTTAATTTTTTCGTAGATTAAGTATAATTTTGTACTTTCATAATTTTATGCATAAAGTTCATGTGAATAGAATGAGGAAATAAAATTATCCATATTTTGTATCTAGAGGTTTTATTTTTTAACTCCCACAATCTTATATCTACACTAATAAAGATAACATCAATATTGTGAAAAGGCAACAATTTTCATATAAGCAAAGTGTACACAAGAACCTTATTCCATTTATATACTCTCACTTACTTGACTATGCATTTTATCAGTAAGTATGTTATTCAAAATGTTATTTAACAATGAACGCCTATTTCTTAGATTTCATCAATCTCAATAATGGAAGACAAAAAATATACAATATTTTTATATGAATCATAATTTCTTCTTGAGAACTTTATATGTATCTTTGCTAGTTAGATAACTAAGGGCTGAAATGACTGTTGATGTCGCAGTTACGCCAAAAAGAACTTGTAAAGCGGGATGGTCCACATACCCAAATACTGGCGATGCGAGAGTTGTACCAACCTGTAAATTAAATTTCTCTCATATTATATGACATAATAAAAATTGTATGGTAGTAAATATGATAACTCAACAATAATTTTTAATTCAAAATACATAATTCACATAATTGTGTATCTCTATAGTATGAAAGTTGGGCTTATATTCTCCACACCAACTATATTACAAAGGTCCAATTCTATGGGGATTGAGAAATATAAACCCATATCATATTATGTTTACCAACAATGTCAATAACTTCAAAAATACATACTTACTATTATAACATCATACAAAATGTATAAGGAATGCCCCCATTACTCTACAAAGGGCAAGGCTTAAAAATGTACTCAGACTTGTTCAGATTGTTTAATTAAAAGCAATTTACCAATACTAGTTGTATTGCAGTGTTCACTTTACTTATGAATGTGGGCGCCAGTTGCGCTGTTGCGTGTGTCACGTCGAAATAGCGGCTCAAGGTCCTCTGCAATGTTAAATTGTTTTTATAAATTTTATAATATAAATGCTACATGCAACGAAATAAATAACGATTTGCACAAATCCACAAAATTTAGTTATCATCATATCTTTGCAACTAAATTTAATAATGCCAAAAATTTTAGTTATAAATGTTTCATAGTTATATTTTTACTGTAATGTATATTGCTTTCTTTAAATCTATTTAGAAATATTTATGTTTTTAACTGTTTCCATTAGACTAGAACCTATCACAATGATATATGACTAATAAACAACAAAAATTAGGCACAATCTATATCATAATAAAATTAAGTGACTTACTGGTGGCGGTAGACTGATATATCTTATAACAAAACCGGCCGCAACCAGAGCTGCGTCTCTTCCCACAATTAGAAGGGTCAAGGATAAGGGAATAAGATTTTGCCAGGTAAGGCATATAAATAATGTAGCAATCAAAACTTTATCTGCCATTGGATCGAGAAAGGAACCCATTTTTGATGCCTGCCCTTCCCAGTTACGAGCTATCCAGCCATCCAACTGAAAAATATTAATTTTATATAATAGAATTATTTTTTAATAACAACATTTTTATAACGTGTATTCAATTATGTTTGAATTATCCATCGAGATTTAGAGTGAACAATAATTTGATAACTTAATCCTTACTAATATTATGTATGGGAAAATGTTTGTCTTTCTCTCCTTGTATCATGTTGCAATTTAATGATTTGCTTTTCGTGTGGGTAGTGAAACTTCTCATTCCCATAGGAACTTGTATGACTGTTTGGGAGTAGACAGGGGCTAGTGATTTTTATAATGAAAGGAGAGTTTTTGTTATAGGTAACAAATGCTTTTCTGTATTCAATTTTATCTAAAAATAATACTTGTTTTATTAACTTACCAAGTCTGTAATACCTGCAAATGTAAGTAATCCAAGTGCTAGATTGTAATCGTCTTGCAAAATTACATAACCTAAATATGGAGACATTGCTATTCTCATTACACACAGTATGTTTGGAACTGTGAAAACATTTTCTCTCTGAAATTATACATTTATAATTTTAGTTTGCGTTAAAAATAACTTTAAATTTCATAAGCATTTTAGAATGATACACAGTACACACCTCAACTACTCCTTCAAGTTTTTCTTTAACTTTTGCTTTTGTCTCTCTTATATCTTTTATAATATCATCTTTTTTCTCCCTTAATTTTTGGCTTGTTAATTCCTTGTGTTGTTTTAAGTCACGAACAATTTCCACGCCTTTAAGTCTTATTTTATGTTCTGTGTCTTTAATTTTTTCCCTTCTTTGCTCAAATGCATCTTTTAAAGCTTCTGCTTTTTTTTCTATATTTTGAAAGGAATTTTTATGATCTGACGAATATAGACACACTATTGATGAAACACATATCGGATGTCTTGGATAATGCCGCTTATAAACATTTGAAGTGTTCAGAGTTGATAAGGAACTAAATTGTTTGGAATACAAACTTTGAAGTTCTTTATACAATTTGTATGTTCTGAATCTCATCATTTATCAATACGAAAATATGCGACCCGGTTAATTAACTAAGTTAATTTACACATATTATAACCAAAAAAGTTCGCGCAAAGAACTTTTGCTACATTTCAAGTATATTTTAAATAGTTTTGTAAATTACTGAAATAATAAGTTACCGTTTACCAAAATTTTCACCCGATTTGCAAATAAATACTTATAAATAATTTAATTTGCCTTTTTATTTAGCAGATGATTGTTATGTTGACATATTTTTAACTTTTTGACATTTCGCAGCTAGGTACAGATATGGTATTATTGGTACAGATCTTTATTGTGGTACAGACTACAGATATAATAAGAATAAAAGCTCTTTGACAGATAATAGTAGATACGTACTCATTTATTATGTCATAATATGTACATACACCTTACATTTATTACACTAACGATAAGGTCTATCGTGATCGTGTATTTTCATAACTTTGTGCCTAATTTGTTAAGTTACAGCATAATAAATTACACTAAGAAATTACACATATCAAACGGCAAGAAATTTTTCGGCGAAATGTCACTGAACATATGAAACTTGTCATTTGTCAAATGTATGACATTTAATTTTCAACAAATTATTTTGAAGTTTGATAATATTGTAAAATTATATTTTGGTGTTCCTGCTGAGTAAGCTGCTGAGTCTCGGAACTTGTGTTTATATTTGTGCTCCACTTTGCCTTATTGGTAACTTTTCTATATCGATTGCAACTTTATAATATTATTATTAATTTATAATTCGTCGTATCTTCTATGTAACTTAAATTGTTATGATGTCACAATGAAAATAAACTTAACAACATTGTTTAAGTACAATATTTCACTAGACATTTGTAATCTTGAAATATAATACATTTGCTAAACATTGATTTACTAGCATGTTATACACGTTAAGTGCATATTGACATTGTAATGTATCTTTATAGGTACTGGGGAAATGAATTTATAATAAAAAAGTGTAGACTCATAGGTCGAATACCTTAGTCTTTTAGTGATATGCAATATATATATAAATACATGTTCATATACTGATACAAGATGAAGGAAGAGGAGTTGAATTATATGCTTCGTCTCCTTGAAGACCTAACACCTGAAATATATGATGTAAGTATATTCTTAATATTTTACATATATTCTTCATAATTCTTGTAAAATGGTCTCACTTAAAAGCACTCTTATAAATTTGTCATATCATGCGTGTTCTATGCATTTTTCTTTTAAATAAAATATATAATATTTTATTCACAATACTCATAGTTATAACATGGGTATTCTGAAGTGTGTGAATTTAGTTAGAACTAAGAAATACATTGATCAAATTTAGATTATTAAATAATAATTTTTATATTTAATTCTCTGATTACTAGATAATAAAAAAAAAACACAATTTTGTTGATAAAATAATTTCTTTTAGGAAATTCATAAAATATACTACAACATTGAAGAGTCAAAATTAGTTCCACCCCTGACAGAAAATGTGGTACAATTCTTTAAACAAAATTTAAAAAAGAATCCAGTTACAACATCTTTAATTTTAAAATATCTTCAAGGAAATGTGGATACTAAGGATTCCTTTAAGATTCAAGAGCTCTATGTAGAAGTATTGGAGAATGAAGTAGTTGAGAATAATCCAGATAGACTAATCACAATATTGACATTAGCTAAATATGATAATTTTTTACCCCAGTTTTCAAGTAAAATTCTGAGTTTCATAACTTCAGATACCTTCAAACAACACAGAAAACAGATTTTAATGAGCTTAGTACCACAAAGTTTGCCAGAATTAATTCAATCTGCAAGTAACATTATCCATGACAAAGAGGCACAGAAGGATTTCAAACTTACAGCAGAATATATGATAGAATTATGTTATGATGAAAAAGTTCATTGGCTGCTTAAAGCTGCACAAATTTATAAACAACAATTGCATGACATGAAGACTGTTACCTTTCAAATAAATAACTTTACAAAGCAATTGCTCATAATGGTGCTAATAGATCTAACAAACTGTCCAGAAACATATGATTTAACATCTCTAGTCAACCAATTGACTAATATATTCTCAATATTAGATACATATACTTCATTGGATAAACAATTACAATTCTATTTAACAGAAGTAAAAAGAGAGCTTACTTTAATCAAGTTTTGTTTAGAGAACAATTGCAAAATTATGACCACTTCTATTTTTAGTCAAGTGCTGGTGCAGAGTGCTTTAACTGTTATATCTCAAGTATGTAGGCTTTCTAAAGTAGACAGATATAAAGTCACTCAATTATTAAATATGAATAATGATTTCATATCTGAATTGAAAGTACTGAGCAATAAATCAACAAGCAAAAATAAAACAAGTGGTATAAATTGGGATATATCCATCTACAACAGTTATTGCACAATAACTAAAGTAATAGACATTATATTGGATTCATCAGAGGATTTGGCAAATCCAGAGGAGATAAATAGTTGCATGGAAGACATTAAACGTCTAGTTCTTTCAATTCAGCCATTGCAAAGTTGTATTGAAGTAATTGAGAACATATTTTCTTGCTTGTTTTTGAGATACGAGTATCTGTCATGTAATGAACACAATCAAGACTTTCCATGTGGAACACATTCAGAATGTTCATATTTTTATTCAAAAAAGCAAAGTAAGACATCTAAAGATGTTAAGAGTTTAAACACTGGTTTTATGTGTAACTCTTTCATAACACAAATACTTTTGGACACTTTAAAGATTTGTTTGGAAAATTTGACTGAAAAAAAGGAAGTAATAAACTGCACAGATGTGAATGTCTTGGCTAGATTAAGAAGGCTGGTAGATGTAGTGAATCACTCAATATGGAAAATGCAACTGGTGTCCACCCTCTCTCCAAATTCGAATCCAATACAATTGAAGTTGTGTATGGATTATGTAGAGGTGGATATGAGCAGTGAGGATGAAGAACATGAGTTTGAAGTTAAAGTTACAAGGAAAAAACCGAAAGTGCGAAGGCGACACACAAATCCAAAGCCAGAATTGGAGCAAGCCATGCTTACTTCCACAATATCTGCATGTGATGAAGGTAAATTGTATATTATTTCTTTTACAAATTGGAATTTTTAACATAAAAAATCAATATTAGTATCTAGATAATCACCTTCATGTGCTAATGCCTACATTCATTTAATTTATATTTCAAGTGATGATATACTTCAATTGTAAAGTGACAAAAAAAAATTGTGTATATTGTGTATTTTTTTAAGTTATATTCTTTCATTATATGCAATGCAATTCACTAATTTACAGCGTACAGCAGTAAAACAACATCAATTGACTTTATATCTATTATGTTAGCAAAACCCAATTGTCTGGTAGCATTAGCACTGTACCATAATGATTTTCAAAAAGCCAATCAGATTTTGGAGGTAAGTTAATTTTGAATTTTATATTGTTCTTAGAATATGATCAAATTTTTCATAACATTTTATTTCGTAATCAGTGGGCTTATAATGGATTTCTTTATTGCCAGTTTTGAGAACTCCAGGGGGATTATTTTGTAGATATAGCTTTGCATCTTGAATTGTTTGCTCAGGTTTGAAAAATTTGCAACACAAAAAGCAGCAACACCAACCTGAAACATAATTGTAAATGAGGGTATATACAAAAAATATAATCAGCTTGAGAAAAAAAAATAATATTAAAATGATTAAATACCTTTACTGCACCAAAGAGGAAGAGCTATAATTATGTAAATAATAAACC